>NC_142105.1:5337500-5637500 GCF_056152115.1 Neolamprologus brichardi | reverse complement strand
TGTCATTTTCTTCAAGTCCCCAATTTTTGCAAATGTAATTAACAAGAAAAATCCTGTTGGGTCTGGGCCAGAAGAGAGCATCATCAAGCAAGTAGCATTTAGAATACATTTGCATTTGTACTTCTATGATGTACTTTAAAGAGCTTACGCTTAACTAAGTGATATTATTGCACTATGAGTAAAAAAAAAAAAAAAGAGTGTTAATGCCTTCAAATCAGAGGTGTGTGATCCACTTCCCCAAACCTGGCCTGAGTGGGAGTCTGTGAAACCTCAGTCGTTTTCAAATTTATGCTGGTAGACCTTGTGATTTACAGGCATTTACACATTTTATTCTTCACCCCTCTCTTACTTTTCATTTTTGTTGCCAGGGTTTGGACTTGTGCCTTTCATGGCTCCAGAGGTCTCACCAGACTTTATCCTTTCGTTTTACTTGCATTTCTCTGCAGTAGTCGCAGATGGGAGGATGAGAATGGTATCTATCTATCATTGCTTTTTCCTCGAGAACCTACCAATGCGGGAGGCAAAGGCTTTAACTGACATGGCTCCAGACCACCATGGCCTGGTCTTAATGTCTACTTGGGATTCTGTAGGTGACAAGTCCTCCACTTATAAAAAGCACTCTGTGTCATAGTAAGCTGCTTTTCTATGTAGTCGTCCATCTTTCTGTGACCTCAGGATGTCACAGAGCAACTCCTGCCTCAGACATCCATACCTGCCCCCTCCCACAGCCCTGTTAGCTGTTATTTTCTTAGGTTCTTAAAAGCCTTGATGATCCTTTTTTTTCTTCTTTTAATTCCAACACACTAATTAACACAGCTTTGTCAGACTGCCTGAGAGGTTTTTAATGATGGGATACTCAGGGGAACCTGGCTGATCCATGCTTGCGCTATACAGCTGTTGATTAATGGGTTGTTGTTGTGGGCCAGGAACATGCCATTTTTGTCACGACCCTCTTTCTTTAACACCTCCACACAAAAAAATACATCCCACCACTCAGTCTAATATGCACTAGTAGAAAAATCTATAAAGAAATTTAACATCTAATAATTTAACTACAATGAATTCAGGTTAACAGTCAGAAACACAGTAAGAGCACTGTGAGGAAATACTGCCCATACAGTGGCTTCATTTACATTTTCTAATACTAAAATCCATTCTATTTATTCAAATCATCATTTCATACTTCACAGTGATTAAATTTACACTCGCAATGACAATGTTATGACAATGACATTAGCACTGTACATAAAGAAACCTGGTTAATTAGATCCTTCTCTTGTGCTTGATGTATTAGCTATGCAATGCATCCCCCCTTCATATGATTTGTAGTTATTTTAAAATTATTTATTAATTTATCAAAATAATTTTAATAAATGCCACCTGAAGTATTATAACTCAGAAAGATAAAGGTTGCAAGCTTCTGAAACCTAATATGATGCCAGACATAACTTGGTATTTCAAAATGTCAATTATAATCTCACTGCAGGTGTGTTTGTACACACTTTACAAAGTATTACAAAGCTGGACTCTTAAATTCTATATTGATGCTAGATGGGAAATAATACCTTACAAATAAAATTATATATATATATATAGCTTGGCCATGGCCATGCTTGAAACCTAATCCCCCGTAGCCGGTTACCAAGATTACGTGAAGTATCCTCAGTTTGTAGCATGCGTGCTTTTTGTCTGACAAGTGTCTGCTTCCACTTGTCTTTGAACTAGGATGATGTCGGAGTAGTGCATATTGCACTACACAATCATATTGTGTTGTGTTGTGTTGTGTTCCCGCTCAGTGTTGGTCAAGTTACTTGAAAAAAGTAGCTAATCAAAAAAGCTATCAGTAACTAATTACTGATGACGAAGATGATTACTTCCCCCAAAAAGTAATCCCGTTAATTTACTGATTACTTATTTTCAAAAGTAATTAATTACTTAGTTATTTAGTTACTCAGTTACTTTTTAAAAACACGATTTACAACCTGAATAGGTGATAAAGCGATAGATCTTTCAGCCCAATTCTACTTTTTCTACATATTTTTTTTTGTGTGTTTACACTCAGTCTTTCAAATAGATGTAAGTAAAACACAGCAGAAAATAAATAAAGTCAAAGACTAGCGGTCCTTTTGCTCTATTTTCACCTGTAAAGCAGGAGTAGGGTAGGCGGAGGTTTACCCTGTTGCAGGTGTGCCGCAGCGGTCAGTGGAAGAATCCGCGAGTTTCTCTGTGAATTTCCCATTACGTCGTAGCGCACTTGGTGCTTGCTTGGAAGTTTAGGGGTTTTTTTCGCTGTAAAAAGAAGTTTTCTTCCCACGCACAGCGGACACTAATGTTTTTGTCACTTTTTATGGAATCAAACTCAAAGTAAGGTCAGTACTTCCACGCTTTAAACGCTGCACGCTCATACTCTCTCCCGCACTCGATATATTATCCAGTGTTGATCTGCACACAGCACACACGAACGTCGCACTTGCGTACGTCACTGTCATGAGACATTCTCGCAAAAAAATCACGGTTTTAGTAACGCAGTAACGCAGCGTTCCTACGGGAAAGTAACGGTAATCTAATTACCGTTTTTGTAATAGTAATCCCTTACTTTACTCGTTACTTGAAAAAAGTAATCGGATTACAGTAACGTTACTTGTAACGCGTTACTGCCCATCTCTGTTCCCACTAGTGCTGTCAGCGTTAATCTGAAATGACGTTAACGCCACAACACGGCAAATCTCCGTTAACGAGCTACCGCAGATCGCCCCGTGCGTGGGGCTGGACGAGCAAACTGCGCTAACGCACTAGTTCCCACCCATGTAATTGAGCATTGCGTGGCACATCCGACATACTGTTTTACTTTTGTCCATGATGCGCTTACCTTCAGGGTCATACTTCACATGAAGACCAAAATAGTTCCAAAGGCCAGATCTGAATGAGGGTGGGGGAGGTTCAATTTGCCATGTTGCAACGAGCTTAGCTTCTGTCTTGCTAGCTTGCGCTGCGCTCAGTGGATCTGCACTCGACAGTGCAGCCTAGGTGGAGTAGTCGAACGCAGATCCACTGAGCTCTCAACACATACAGCATCGTCAGAAGAAAAGTTGATAAAATAAATTAAAAATGTTGTATTGTTCGATACATATGCGTACCGAACCGAAAGCACTGTATCGAACGGTTCAATATCGATACGAGTATCGTTGCACCCCTAATATATATATAGATTGACATAAAAGTCACATAAAATGTGATATTTAAAAAAAGATTTTTATGGTTGGTGTATTCAGGATGATTGATATAAGGACGCAGGTGTAGATTCGAGCTTCCTTTTTGAACAGCTTGTATTTACCGAGTAAACAAGTTGTTTCGCCAAACAAGGCAGTCACAGAGTGATTTACAGTAAGCATATGGCACAAAAACAGATAAGCAAGGAGGATTGTAAAACTTATGCTCTTCACCCCACCCCAACTCTTTCTCTGTCACACACACAAAAGAAAGAAACAGATCTTTTGGGGGATTGTGTGCGTGTCTGTGAGGATATTAAGCCTGAGTAATAAACTTTATTCAAATGATTGTACAAAATAATTGTCTCCCAGAGTTCTATGCAATCAGCATTGTAACTGCTAAGAGGCTTTGGCATAAGTGGCGTGTCTGTGTGGCTGTGATTGGTAAGGTAACCTGAGTGCCATAAGAACCTTTGTGGCCCACTGTGGACAGTGTGTTGGCAGTTGGGTTGACGGGAGCTCCAAAGCCCGGGAGTGCTGTGGTTACCAGATGGCCATGGCAGTAATCTTCAGTCCTTTCACTCACCTGGCTGAGTAAAGACTTCCTCTAACCCAGTGCCCACAGGAAATGGTCTCTACAGCACGTCTGCCTTCTCTGCTTCTGCCAAGAGTCTTGCTTCCATCCTCTGCTCACGTCTCTGAAGTCTGTTTCAGAAAAGAGAGGGGAAAAAAGGAAGTGCTGATTTGGGCCACAGAGGCTCAAAAAGGATCGCTCAAAACAAGATGGAGAGATTTGATGTCTCTACTTTAACTGCTGCCAGGTTGTCATCCTTATATGTGACAGGCTGTTGTGGAATGAATCATGCTGCATCTTTATGGATGCTCTGTAAACAGTTCATTGTCACTGTCCAAGTTTGAGTCACCATTCCAGTGAAAGAGTTTCCTCAGACATACTGCTATGCCTCTGAAAGGTTTTATCATTGCTATGCTATTCAGAGTCTTCCGTCTATAAAGGATTATTCAAATTCATTCTTCTGATATTTTCCATGTTTTGTGGAGCAGGGCTCTAACAAGTTGGCCCCCGGGTGTAGAGCAAAATTTGTGGCATAATTCTCAGCCAATGCATAAATGCATATTATTAATGTATTTGTGTGTTTTATAGATTTATGTTAATTTATGGTTCTTGGAAGTACAATATGTCGGAGAGATATTTTTGTTTGTCTTTGCTTCAGGGTAGGGTAAACACGTGAAACGGCAGCATGACAGTAGCACCGTGTGCAGAAATGTGCCAAGTCAGCTTTTGGAACAGTTTGCAGAAGAGAGCGACATTTAGCTTTTACCCTTTTTATTCTTTTTTTTTATTTCTGTACACATTTTGTTTTCTCTTCTTCTATCCCCTCATCTCCTTCCTGACAGGAGGTTACAGAAAATCAATAGCTACCAAGTGAACAGAGGTTCCCTCCCTTATTTATCTATCTGATTTGTTTGGCTTTGTGGAGCACATTAACCTTATCTAAAGGCATTCGGTAATGCTGCAAATGCACTCAATCCTATTGATAGTTTATGCTAATTCTGAGCCGTAAGTTCAGAACTTGTTGTCTTCTTGAAAACGTCTTGTTCACTAAGGTTATTCAGCTCCTCAACTGATTCTAATGTAAACAGCAGTGAGGGATGCAGAAGCATTAATTCATTTCTGTATGCTGTCTGTCTCTTTTCTCTTACACCATCTTTCAGTTCCTCCTGTCATCCGAGTTTATCCAGAGAGCCAAGCCAGGGAGCCGGGTGTCACTGCCAGCCTCCGCTGCCATGCAGAGGGCATCCCCAGCCCCCAGCTGTCCTGGCTCAAGAATGGCATGGACATCACAACCAAGCTGTCCAAACAGCTCACTCTGCAAGGTAAACAGGAGTAATGAGTTTACTGCAAGTGCACCTGTGTATTTACTTTTTCTGTAATTGTTTTTACCACCACTCTCACACTTTTTATGCTAATATCTCACCATGGTTGCCATCGCTTCATGTATCAAAGAGGACTGGGCGACATAGATGATCGCATGTATTTCTAATATTCTCACACATTTGTCCTGTTAGTTCAGTGGTTGCTTGGTTGGTTCTTGTGACTAATTTTACTGTAAAGCTGTTTGTTTGAACCGGAGGCATTGTTAGATTGATGTCACCAAAAGATGCACAACGTCAAAGTCTTTTGTCCAAATTCTATATCGAACGCTCAGAAGTAAAGTCATCAAGTGTCACTTGATTCTCAGAATAAATAGTGAAGATTGCTTTTCCCCTCAGGCTGCTTTCAAAAGCTACAGAGCGGAAAACTGTCCCAGATCTCACAGAAACACAGCATGTGCCACATTCTAACTTTGAACTCCCACCTTTTTTGAAATCTCCCCGAAACAGACCTTTCACCCTTCTTCCAAACACATAACTGTTATATAATGGTAGCAGAGGATGGTAACATTGAAGTCACCTTTTATCTCTTTCCTGAAGGAAAATTGTCTTTTTATTTTTGTCTTTCCCTCCTGTTCTGTTGTCCCTCGCAGCTAATGGAAGCGAGGTTCACATCAGCAACGTACACTTTGAGGACACCGGCGCCTATACCTGCATCGCCAAAAATGAGGCCGGCGTGGACGAGGACATCTCTTCGCTCTTTGTTGAGGACTCTGCGCGCAAAACTTGTATGTATAAGTCATGATGTCAGTGTCTGCTTTTTTCTTTTTTTTTTTATTCAGGGGGAAAATGGAGCCATGCAAATGGAGCCCTTAATAATTTATCCTGTCAGCTCTTAATAGTTTATATCCTGTGATGCTGCGATGAAGGAAGAGGAGTAATGGTGATACTATCTTTACTCTCTGTCTCTTGGCTTGAAAGCAGGGAGAGTTGTTCTTTTACCCTTTCATCCACTATCATGCCATTTTTGTTCCTCATATTGCATCTGCGTCTGCCTTGATACACCAGGGTTCAAACCAATCATAATTTCTATTAGTGCTGACAAGAATAATTTAATTAACTGATTAATTATTAGTTCCAGAAGTGACAAACATGCCTTTTCTACTTGCACTTTTTAAAAAAAGTGATCATTAATTAAGCATCTCCTGGTGACGCTTTTCTGAAGAGATAAATTTCACCTCGGGTGTAGTCATTTTTCATCATTTTGAGACATTTGCATAATAAATAGTTGATTAATCTTAGAAGAAATGGTAGATTAATCGGTTATGAAAGTAATAAGTGCAGCTGTAATGTATTTATGAATAAATCAGTTGCTGTTTATTCTATAATCACAAGCATAAGGGAAAATCTTAAAATAATTCTTTGTTCTATAAAACACTACGTAAACCAAATACATTAAATTTGCAATTATGTAAATGTAAAACATAATTTTTGATCCTGAAATTTGATGAGGGGAAAACATCTCTATCTAAAACCATGATCCACATCACCACGTTTTTTAAAATACCTTTATTAATTGATAAGGTAACTGTCAACTGTCTGCATGTAACTTGAGGACACTGATAATCATCTTATTCGTATTTGGAAGCTTTTACAGTCTAAACAAACTCTTCTGATTCCTCTCCGTGAGTGGAATCACACACTCTAATTAACGTTGACCTTTCTTAGAAATGTCAAAATCTGTCTTTGGGGTCTATGACCAGTTGTTAGTGTGTTGTATTTTCCTGTGGGTAATTAGAGTTCCCAAACAACGCATGCTTCAACTTTGCAATCCGGTCACACATCACGCACAACCTGTCCCACACCGTCACCTGCCAGACCCGGTGCGTTTAGATGCGATCCCTACAGTACGACACTTCCTCCGCCCCGCCCGTCACGCATCAGAGGATCATACTTGGTGAGGTCAGAAGTCACTCCTATGCTTTGAAGCCTTTGAAGCTCTACCGCGGGCAAAATGGTGCTATGAGTTAGATATAGCAGACCCTTTTGGAGTGAGTTCAAAGGGATGTCAGCTGACAGGCAGACAAGGTTGCACTACCACATTACGAAAGAGAAAGACAGGAAAAGACAGACTTTGCTACACATGCTGTTGTCTGTCTTGGATATCTGAAGACTGCATTCTTGACCTGTTCTGCTTTTCCCATGAGATTGTCCCCTTTATTCAGATACAAGTTAAGTGAGCAAATAGAAGCTGACTGTCTATTTTTCCTGAACTGGCTGCCTCTATGAGCCTGAGGCTAATGTGAGGTGTCAGCTCACAAAGCCTTCATTCCGCAAACACAAACCTCTATTTCTAAAACAAATACACATCCATTTCACACATAAGGGGACACCCAATTAAAATTCACAAGGGAACTTTGAGTTTTCATTGGCACTTAAGGTGTGGCAAATACACAAATGTCAATCTATTGATATCAGTGATTTCAGCATATTAATGATCTATTTATTTAGTCAAAGACCACAAAGAATAGCCTTAAACCTGCATCTTTGCTAAGTGTCACTTCTATATAACTAGGGATGCAACGATACCAATTTTTTCAAACCGATACGATACCGATACTTGGATCTGAGTATTTGCCGATACCGATAGTTCTACCACACACACACTGCCCGTGGATTTTCTCTTGACATTTTTCATCTCTTTTCCAAAACCTGAGTTAAAGTTGGCTGTTCCGGTCCACACTGCTGACATTTTGTTTAGCCTAGCTACAGCAGCCTCCAGTTTCTCTTTTTTATCTGGAGCCGCCAGTCTCACTCGCCTAACCCTGTGCCTGTTTAGCGCGGGATGTCCCCCTAGTGACCAATCTAAAAAACTACAACAGAAATGACAAGCCACCCTCTGACTAATGAAATAAGTTGGTATCGGTTCATGGTATCGGTTAACTTTTACGAGTATGAGTACACACACATTTTACAGTATCGGCCCCGATACCCGATACCAGTATCGGTATCGGTGCATCCCTATATATAACCAAACCTGTTTTTACAACTAGAGAAGTTTTTTTTTTTTAAATATATTAAAAAGGAGATGCTCTTTCTGGTTGTAAAACTTGTCTAGTTTAGACTGGTGGCTTTTACCTGTAAAGTTTTGCTGGAACTCAGCTATTTGTTAACCTTTCTATTCTGACGTCAGGAAACACTTTCCTAATAGGTTTATGGGCTCGGTGGCTATTTATAAGTGTTATTAAATCTAACATGATGCTTATTTTGCCAGTCATGGTCCTATTATGGCATTCTAAGTGCTGCGAATCTCTCGAATTCTCAGGCAGGTCTACTCCCTGCTTGTCATGTCTGGTATGAAAACAAAAAGATGGCAATGGGGAAAACGCCAAGCTGAGGCTTCAGAGTAACCTCTTGTTTTATGTCCGCCTATTATGTAGGGTCTATACAGCCATTACAATGGAGGGAGTCATTCATTTGTTTTAATAGGTTTTTATTCCTTTGCACTAGCATCCAGTATGGCAGCAGGTAGCATTTTCCCTCGTTGGCAATTATCCATCCATCCCATTGTCCTGCAAATATTATTTTATTGACACCACAAACTGCGAGAAAAAAAATGGAATTTGAACCTATGGATCTACTTGTTCCTTGTGCTTTTTGTCTTGGTCTTGTTACAACCCTTATGGAAAAGAAATAGTAAAAAACGTTAATGATTTACTCATGAAAGTGGCCACTTTCTCATTACTTTCATATATTGTTTTAGTAAGTATCCAAAACATACACGTTTCATTATATAATTTTTCAAGGGATCTTATATCTGTTTTCACCCTTGTATGCTTTTCATACAAGTTTCACACAAGACAGATACAAACTTTATAAGATTTATGTATATCTTTTCCATATGGGAAGTTACAAAGTGTTGTCACATGTCTGCAGGCCGGATATTGAGAAACTTGCAACTGAAGGATGAACTGAGTTGATTTTCAAGTTTAAAGACTGAGCTTACTGTAAGTCCTTTCTGTTCTTCTGAATGTGATCTCTCAGGAACACTGGAAGAAATTTCATTACATCCGGCACAAAAAGTTCACTTGGAGTGAAGAACGAACTCTAGAATTTCAAAGGTCAAGTTCTTTGGGACCTTACAAAACATGTTTTTGAGCATAATTCAAGAATTCCTCCTCCAATTACAAAGACATTTCGCACAAGGTTAACTTCTTGTGACATCACCGTCTTCTGAAAAAATACGTACCAAAACGCAGGAATGGAAGGATGTTAACTTTGCCTTCAGTTGACAGAGGCATACAATCCTGGGGTGGCAATTCTACAAATGTACACTGTAAGACAGAATTACTTTGAATGTATAGAAAACACTTGTTAGTAGGTTTTCAGCCTTACAGATGTAATTAGAACAGTTGAAACATGTCAAGTCAGAAATATCCCTAATGCATGCAAACTATAGGATCATTAAAATAAAGTAACTATCTTACAAAAACTTCAAAGATGAACGATCACCTGTAAAACTGGATTAATTTCACCCCTTTTGTCTTTAACAGCCTGTCATAACCCTGTTAGTTAAATTCATCTTGATAGCTTCTCTTCCCTTTGTCACCATGGTGTGCTTTATGGACTATATGCAGCCATACTATATTAAATTATTATCTTTGTGCTTCTTTTTTTTCTCTTTTTGGACAGTTGTAGCTCCAGTTTTGATCACAGGTGATTTAGTTTCTGCAGTGATGTGAAAGTTGTCTAACGTTGCTTTGAAATCTTGGATATCAAAGAGTTGATATTTCAGAAGCTGAAAAATGTGTCTAATTGGCGTCAACTCTAATATAACTCCCCTTTAATATCATTTGTACCTTTTGTTTAAGTTATTTTACACGTATGGCCAAGTTAGTTTTATGGGATAGACTTTATTGGTTGTATTTGCATTGTAGTCAGCACACCATAAATTGTTAAGCAGCAATGCTTATGAAACAAAGGTTAAATATCATCGTTATAAAAGCTGCAATGAGCTGTAAAAACCTTAAAATCCATCAGTTCTTATTTAAAAGTGTGTGTGTGTAGTAGTTTTACCTTAATATCTGTGAGAACACTACTGTGGGGACAAATGATGTCAAATATAAAAATACCAGCAAGCTCTCTGAGTGGCCCTAATGCAATGAACACTGGCACATTCACATGACTAATGGTCATTTGGCAGAGTTTAACAGTTTGTTCCAGCTGGTTTTTTGTTAGTCGTGCTGAGGTTGTCAAGCCAACAAATCTTTGCAAAAAAATTAAATCAACTCAATTAATATAAAAACATTAAATAAAAATAATTAAATACAGACTGTCTGACACTAAAACATCACCTCAGCTTTCTTAGCAACAACAGCTTTTGATGGTTCTTTTTGCATCATCTCGATAGGACACATCTTTTTTTTTTCCTTACCTGACCAGTGGGCATGCAACTGTCTTATGCAGCAGGATCAGATATTAATCAATTTTAAATCTGACAGATCTCTAATACATAGTCTGTGTAAGAATAGTGCAGTTAATAGCCTGGTGGATTTACTGGTAGCAAGGAGATGTTCTTTGTTGCTTCATATGGAAACTATAAAGAGAGCTCCCTCGCCTAAATTGCATACTAGTGGAAATACATCTGAAGCTGGTTATTTCCTTCTGTGTGAAAAGTGACAATTATGGAAACTAACCTTCATGCATTATTCAGGGATAGATCCAAGAGGTTAACGATGCAGGCATGTGCAAACTGCACAATATATACGCGCTGATCATGAGAATTATGCACGAAACAATAATAAACTATGATCTTGGTAATTCCTCCATTCATAACTTAATACAGCAGACCAATCAAAACCAGACATCATTCATCAATTTACACTGTAGATAAAACGCTGTCTTCTTCACATAGAAAACACAAGTAGTCTGGTATAAGGGAAAGACAAAGAGGTATTGGATTCTTTAGCTTTACAAGTGTAATTAGTTTAATGGTCACACGAGGTCATGTCGAGTCAGATTTATTCCTAAAGTGCTTTTAACGCAGATCCATCACACGGTGCTTTACAGCTGACAACTGTGTGTTTGTGTGTGTGTTTGTGGAAAACAAAGTAAACTATTAAGCTGTTTCCACTCCATCTAAAGGTTTTCCTGGCTTGAGGGAAAAGGCGTGTAAGGTGTTGACTAATTAAACAGATTTAAAATGTGTTTTTAAAACAGCCGCATACTGAAATGATCTAACTCAAGAAAAGAGAATACACTGATACAACAAATGTAAGATATATGCATGTAAAACAGAAAAAAAACGATTATATTTAATGTTTCACGTGCAGCCTGTTAAGAAATAATAAATGAATTCGTCCCTATGTTCAGATAATTTAATATCTGAGCATAGAGGAGAAAGGCTGACTAATGTAAGTTCAGACTTGTTTGTGTCTGTGCAGCTGTGTAAAACGGTGAGACAAACACAAAACTCATTAAATCTGTGAGAGGGTTGCAGGTTTGAGTTTTGACTCCCTGCTGTCATTTGCATTATCTTGGTATTTGATTAGCCTCTGCAGATGGACAGATATTCCTATTGGGCTCTCCAATAGAGGCTGCCACGGGTGATATTTCAGAGGAAAGCTACCAGCTGTTGTCAATACATCAGTGTTTAAGGCCACAACACAGACAGCGAGGAGTCTAAGCTGCTCATGTGTATTGTAATCTACAATGTACTTGTACTTTAACACAACAAATTTAATCAGGTTTAGCTAGTGTCGTTGTACACTGCACCTGGTTTTACCTGAAAAATTGTCTGAGTAAATATTGAAATGTTTGTCAAGCAGCTGTTATTTAAAAAATATCATTATTGATTTACCGCAGCTTTATAATGATTAGTGCAAACAGATAATCCCAGGATTCATGCTTGGAGCATGCAGGGTTGTCTATTTTACTTCGAATGTGTGTGTAAACTGCAGTACGTGTGCAGTTCTCAGTCCCACTTTGTGCTCAGTTGACAGGCTTCATGTTGAAGTTATTTAGCATATATTTGTCTATTAACCCATACAGGTTGATACTATTTTACATTTGTGTAGCCATTAGATTAGACAGTAAGCATATAGTACTTTGATATACTATTAATTCTCTATTATTAATAGATGTAGCTAAGGGACTGCTTGACAGCTGTCAGAAATAGTTCCCAGAAAATAGTTCCTGTTTTGTCAGACAGACAGGTATCCCTTTTGAATAAAAGAATACTTTGGTATGCAGACTAGTTCACGTCTGCAGGGTCCTTTGGCTCAAATCATCATACTTCCACCACCACGTTGACAGTTGATAGGAAGTGTTGCTATGGTGTTGGTGTGTCTGTGCATTATGGCCGGATATCTCTACTTTGGTCTTGTCCGTCTAAAGGACATTGTTTCAGAAATTATGAGTTCGTTCAGATGCTACTTTTCCAACCCGCCACTTTCTTTTTACAGAGAAGAATCTTTTTCTAATTGTTTTGTCATCAACTTTAAATTTAACATGACTATTTTTTTAAGGATTGCTCCTTCTGACTGTTAAAACACAACTGAATGCTCCAGTCCAACAAAGTACCAAAACTTGTCGTTTTATAAAGGTGGTCACAGTTACTGATGATCAGTAAATCAGCAGCAGCACCAGTCTCTTAATTCCTATAGAAGCAGCAAGGGTCTGCTTAGTTTTTCCATGTAGAGTTTGGTGGAAACTTTAAATTTTTCATATGACGGTGTCCTTCTCAGCCATCCAGTATTTAATCTATGTCTCCGTTTTACAAGAGCATGGTCACCCTTTTCTTCTTAAGCATGGAACTTTCCACCTTAGGCAAGACAGTTTGATTCTTTCCCCTTCATTTCCAGCCAGCAGAAACACTGGCAATTAGATAAGTTGGTTAGACTTTACCTGTTCACCCCTTTTATCTTTTCGTCTCAAAGATCTTTTGGTCTGTCACATTGTCTTCTGAGTCTGAGCTTATTCTCCACCTTGATCTTCATCAGCAGCCTGCCAGTCTCTCTATTAGCAAAATAACCTCCCACAAACTTTTCACTACTTTTCAATTGCAGCAGCTGTTTGTAATAATAAGTAATTTTAGACTGTTTAGATAAAGTTATGATTAATGACCATCTGTGCCACCCACCTATGCCACATAAATCACAGTCTTTTCAGTCTTTTCCTCATTTAAACCCACATGCTGTAGTACATTTGGAGTGTGAATCTAGATTAGCTCCATGTGATATCATGTTGGGCCAGAGAGGCTCTCTAAAGTCATTGGCAGTTATTACCCATCCAAAAAACAGCATCTGGTTTCATAAGATAGTTTCAGGGAGACACTATGGGGACAAATATAAAGGGAAATTTTATAACTACTGAAGAAGTATTCTGTACAAAACCAATCCTAATTCTTACTGTGATTTAAATTTGCATACAGGTTTAGTCATTCTCAATTCCCTAAAGCCATTTAAAATAATGCCTATCCATAAAGATACAAAGTAAACTTGCAACTCAACTTTTTTACAGACCGAGGATAAGGATTTCTTAAAGGCCACAACTTATTCTCATTTTAAGTAGACTTTATTATATGTTTTCAGAGGTGACATACACGTCAGTAAGCACAAGTAGTCTGAATACAGTAAAAGCAAGTAGTTTGTGTTTCATTTTTTGATGTATTTATCAAATGAATTACAACTATAGCCTTTGAAGTATGGTCATTTCTAATAAAATGTTCACTGTACAAAGTAGGGATGCACCGATACCACTTTTTTGGAAACGAGTACGAGTACGAGTACTTGCATTTCAGTACTCGCCGATACCGATACCGAGTACTTAATAAAAACATGATTTAAATTTACAGGTAACAGCTTTAGTCCTATAATTTAACAAAAAAAAGGGACTAGTTTGGAATTAAGAACATTTATTTAAAATAAAAAGCATGTTGTATGCAACATATTACAGAATAAATAATTATGAAAAAAAAATTTAAACAGTGACAGTGCAACTCAAGTATTGTTTTCAGTTTATTGTAAACTCTGCCGCTTTAGACAACACAAGGGGCATTAATAAAAATCTTTGCTATTTAGTGCACAATATTTGAATAAACTAACAACATCCACCGACATAGAACTGTGGCAGTCAGTGCAACTGAGGTAGGTATTAACATCAAGTCTAAGATGACTCACTTAATCAAGAGAAAAAGTGAGTGGCAGCGTTTTTTTTAAGAAAAGTAGCTTTTCTGCATTATCAGCAGTCAGACTGTTTCTGTTTTCATCTATAATGTGTGACACTGAGCTAAAATGCCTTTCACTTTCCACACTGCTACATGGGGCTGAGAGGTGTTTACGCGTCTGTTTCTCTGTTTAGAAGTCTCACTAGCACAGTCACAGCTGAGATGACATCAGAGGCTAGTGCGTCGTAGCTGCTCACTTTTTTAGTTAGTTCCTCAAAGGGGGCGAGGATGGCAACAGTCGTCTCCATAAGAGCCCATTGGTGAGCGGTGAGTCAGGGAGTTCGTGCTCGGACACGCCCAGCACTCGCTTTTGCTCAATGAGGGACTGGAGCATGTAATACGTGCTGTTCCAGCGTGTCTGTACGTCCTGCTGCAGTCTCTTTATTGGCTGGTTGAGCTGTCCCTGAATGTCCTCGAGGCGGGAGTAGGCTAAGGCGGAATGTTTAAAATGCCCAACTATTTTCCATCCCACTGCTATAGCATCAGCTATGCTCCTCTGTGCTAATAAGCATGGGTAAATACGCGTGGGTAAACTCTTTGTACTCGTTGTCATGTTGGGATTTTGGTGCTTGATTAAATTACTTGTGTTAAATGCGCTACCTTTAGAGCCTCCTCTGGACAATTTCGCTGAGCACAATTTGCAGTCCGCCTTTGTTTTCGCATCTTCGTTCACTTTGCAATAGTTCCACACGGCTGACTTGTCTCACCTGCCCTTCTCTCAGCTCTGAGATGCAGCCGGGGCCTGGGGGTGGGCACTTGGGGCCTGGGGCGGTCACTCGGCGCCTGTGATTAACCCCTTACATACCGCTCAAACATAGTCAGGTCTCAGACCGTGGTATCGGTCCCCGGTATCGGGGGACTTTTAACGAGTACGAGTACTTTAGAAAATGTGGTATCGAGGCCGATATCTGATACCGGTATCGGTATCGGTGCATCCCTAGTACAAAGAGAATGACGTTGGCAGGTAAGAGACAGATTCACTGATTGCTTCATGGTGAAGACATTTCAGACCCGAAGGCAGTGTTAAGAACTTTGAGTGCCTTCTTAATATGGGGAGGAAAACTTCACCGGTGATTCTACACAAGCATGAAACAGTATACTGGAAGCCAAAGCCAAGATAGAAAATTCCCTCCACACCCTGTATAAATGGTGTCTCTGGATCCAGATCAGTTTGTGCTGTCTTGAGCAGGACATTCAGTCATATTTGTTTGGTAATGGAAGATAGCATTGCAGAAACAAGTTAATTATCCAGTTCATAGTAACTTAGTGTTTCTGCAGTGATGCAGTTAACTGCTCTGAGTAAGGACACTGATCCTACTGATGGAGATTTACTTCTGCTCTGATGATTGTTCTGAAGTCAGACTCCAGAAACTACTCGCTCATGTTTCATCGTTACTAAAAAGAGCTCATCCATTAGCTTGTACTGCTAGCTTGGAAGGATGATTTCACTTGAAAAGTGCTAAACAAATGGAGATCCTGCAACGCCAACTGTCACATTGTGTAGTGGGGCTATTTATTCATGTGTGGACTTTGGGAATATCCAAATTTCCCACTGTGTTGTTAGTTTAAAGTTTCTGTTTTGTGACTTATAGAATTATGTGAATGCAGATTTTTTTTTTGTAAATGAAACAATAAAGTAAGACGAGACGTTCACCATTTTAAAGCATATCTTTAGGCTCTGGCGCCGACTCTGAATTTAATAACAGCCGGGCTCTGTTAGCTGAAGATGTGCATTAAAAGTTTTGGAACACCTGCTATATGTGTGTAATAGTTCATATTTTTCACTAATGAAAAATTGGACAACCAACTGCAAACACTGTGAATCATTTACATACAATACTTAAACACCCCTAAATAAAAATACTTTTTCATATATAATTGTAGAACTTCTGGTTTTCTAACTTTTCGATGCTCATAAGTACTGACTTAATTGTGTTTATGCTCAGGGACAACATATGCACATTATTAAAACAGACGACATTTGCCTCAAGTGCCAGAATCAAGGACGCTTTCAAGCAAAAGCTCAATACTCTGATCCTACACAGGATGAGATGCTTGTGGGCATGTTGTGGCAGCAGACTACCCTTGATCTACCAGCATTGATCTGAAACAGACAGAGATTTAAATGACACGTTGAGATTACACTTGGAAATGTTTTAGAAACCTTCCACATTACTTTTGTGGAAAGTAATGATCTCTTTCTGTGGAATCATTGTTTATGACCCGCCTTGGGCTTCTCATTCAAACACTTCAATAAAAGAGAGAGGAGAGCTGAATGACTAACTAAGGCAGTTGTCAAAGGGCTGAATAAGGTATTAAGCAGGAGATGAATTGAAAAACATGATTTGATGAGCGAGGCATGAGTGATCTTTTTTAGATGAATCCACCAGAGGAGCTTGGAGGTCAAAACCTTCTCTTCACAGGCGCAGCACTGAATTGTTTTTCTCTCAGATTTATCCAAGCACTTTGTTGTTTGGGAAAACCTGAGCAGTCACTATTCTGAGATCTCTTTAACAGAAGCTGTCACCAGCAGGCAGAGCACCATCCATCTCTGACAGTCTGCCGCTAAACTGGCATAAATATCTGCCCTTCACAATGTGCCAATTATTTCTGCAGTGTCAGAGGATCTGCGAGACTCAAAGCGAGTGTTTGTTGCTTTGGTCTCTCCACTTTGTTATGTCTCCACATTATGCTGCACTTCATACCTCATATCAGGGACTTACAATACTCTACAGTGAATCTAGTGGCCCGAGTTACTGCTTCTTTACCTTCATTGAAGTGCACTCGTGGACCAAATAAAGAACTTTTAATTATGCCGTTATTACTAGAAATAATCTTGTGAGAAAATCTGCCTTGCACCGTTTCAAGGGCCGATCATATCGTTATCGTCTAAAGCAAGCCACATATTAACTTTATTTTTATGCCCACCAAGGGGTTTATGTGATTAATTCAGTGTCTCTGTGTATTTGTTAGCGAAATTACTTAAAAGGTTGCAGGTGGATTTTGGAGTGATTCACGATCTGGATCCAGGAATTTTTGGGAGCAAAACTGGACGATTCATGTCATATCTTCATAAATATGAAATTGAAAAGTTAAAAAAAAAAATTGGCTTTCTCAAGAAAATATCACAAAGTAATCCAAATCTGGATATCCACTTGGCTCCAGTGACTGAACTAACGGATAGTGTGGTGGGAATGTTGAACAGAGGTTTGGTCTTGGTGTGCTGTTTTCTGTGCATGAATAGCTTTTGTATACGTTGTTAATCAAGGTAGCTGCTCTGCTCAGCAGCTGTGGTTTGATGCAGCTAAAGTTCTACTATTTTTGACGAGTTTTAATTAGAAAGATAATTAACACATAGAACACAGCGTGGTGGTAGTAGTTGTCTTCTGTAGCCTTGACTCCTTGAAAGTGGCAACTTTCAGCCGTTTTACCGTTAATAAATGAGTCACATTACATTGCCTTGCCAAGTGAAAATATTTGTTTACTATAACAGGACAATTGTTTCCTTTTGTGCCGACTTTCCTTTTTTCTGTCTTACTTTGTGGTGGCTGTGCTTAGTGTATAGCCTCCCTCTGAAATATGTGACTATTTAAGAAAAACAAGAAACTAAAGGAAGCATTCAGGGGGTTTTTTAATGCAAAGAAAGAAGCAGCTGTTGAATTTTTAAAATCTCCATTAAATATTTTTGTATCTGAATCTTTTGTTTTATATAATTTATTAAAGTTACAAGTAAGTTTGTTACTGTTACAATATTTTAAGCTCACTTACAGGATAACGTATTTTGTCAGATATGTTTAGTGTTTAATTGCAACATGCATTTTTCACTTGTCTCTCTGTTAGCACAATAATGACATTTACGTTTTTGATACTTTATATATATATCTCACCCTGGTAACCCATTAAAGCCACATGTTTTAATACTATGGCTGTTTGTGGCATGGTTAAGAGCAGATGAGGTGAATAACATTGATGATTTCATAACAGTGCAGTGTTCTGCTGGGAAAACATCGGCTCCTGGCATTCATGTAACTTTGACTCGTACTACTCACAGATATTAGCCTCCCCAGCAGCACCTCGCCAAACCGTAAAAACATCTAATCATCTGACATTAGCCAGTCCCATTTCCCACATTCACAGGACCCAAAAGATCTGGTGCAAGTACCATGGTACCAGATAGTGCAGGACACCCACAGAGTTTGGCAGCTCAAGAGAAAGATGGCTTTTAATGTTCTGGCAGGTCAGGGTACAGCCCCAATTTTCTCTTTACTTTGGTTTTGACTCACAATTCCAGTATCTATTTATTATTACTATATTTTCTCTGCTTTATATTCTTTCCTCTGTACTCGTTGCTTCGTGACTCACTGTAAAGGTTCATTAATTAATGTATGACCTTTAAATACTCCAGCAGGAACAGAGTCTTGAAATTCGAGTGGGCTGAAAAGTGAGTTAAGCATTTCTGCTGCGAAACATCTCCACTCAGATATGATTCACCTATTGAGTCCTAAAATCATTATTTTGTGGCAAAGCTGCAGACAAGGTACAGTTATTTCACCTGTAGGGTACAGACATTGTTTTGGAGAAATTCAGACTGTCTTCATTCTGAATCAGTCTGGATATTCTCCAGTCTTGAGATTTTTAGGGCTCTGTTTTCATGTTTATTTCACACTGGTGGCATTTTGTGCTTATTTCTTACAATTGGCAGTTGGGTATCTTGAGCCATTTCCACACAAGCACTGCAGCCATGGATTTTTCTAGGGCTCAACCAGCGGAGGTGCAGGTAACACAGTGAGACTGAACACTGAGCCAGTGTTTAACCTGCCAGCTCCCTGCTACAAAGTCAGCGTAACATCAGGCTGTCTCGATGTTTTAACAGAGCATCTAATTGTTCTGCACATTCACCACTAGTGAGTGGGCGTCACATGTTTTGCTTCCTTTAAACTCTATTGTAACAGCGTCCTCATCTAAACCACACGGAGCCTTTTTCGTAGTATGTCCCACATGTGGAAATGATCACAACCCAATTTTCCTAATTTTGTACATGTGTGAAAATAAAGATAGTGACTCACTGTGTGCAACTGTAGGAGGTGTGATGTGATTGTGAGGTTGATGCTATGCTGAGGTTTATTGCTTAGAGCACTTGTATTCCAGAATGAGACATTTTAATGCATTTTGGTAATTTTTTGCAAAGTGACACCCACAGCTCCCTTTATTCTTGTGTTCTTCATCCCACTAGTGTTGTGTGTTTTTCAACCAGCTAAGTATCTAGATTGAATCATTAATGTCAGACATAATAGAGCAATTTGTGATGCTTATCAGCTTTTTAATACGCAGAAATAATCAGGCAACCTTTCCTATTCCACCTCAATAATAATGTTGTGTTGGTGCAAACCACACACATAGAGGCTATTTAAATTTTGTGCAAGTAAACAGACTAATAACTACAGATACCTGCTGATCTGCAAGATAAGCAGAGAGGTATGTGACCAACAATAGACCATTAAAACTTCAGCAGTAACACAGTCAGTTACTGCTGGTCCTCATCTGATGTCCATATCTAAGCTATCAAGTGATGACATGAGGTCTTAGGATCGTCCATGTTAGATCTCAGTGTGGTCATCCAACAAATTCTTGTTTAAAGTAACTTAAACTTTCAGATATACACCATGAAAAGAACAGTAGACATTTTTACAGGCCCACAGCTGATATCTACCTGTAGGTAAACATTTATCGCTGCAAAACTTCATGAAAAAAAAATGATGACATGTCCAAAGTAAATTCAAAACTGAGATCATTGGTCATGTGCATTTCTTAATAACCCCATAACTTTTTTTTAATAAAAAATAATTATGTTAGACTGTTGTCTTTGCTCCATGTTATGTCCTCTTCTATGCCACTTTTTTCCTCCCTCAACACTTGTCTGCACACCTTGCTGTTTTTACTCTGTCACGTTTTCTTGGCCATTTTATCATATCTTGCCGTTTGTAAGCTTTTGTTCCAATCAAACACGCCACTGCTTGATACAGTTTCAGACGAAAGGGGAAGATCTAATCAGTGAAATCTGCTGCTCAAGTGATTGGTTGGAACAAAGCCCTGCAATCTCCCGGGCCTCGGCGCTACACAGACGAGAGCCACCGCTGCACACCGAAGTCTTCACAAAGCTGTTTTAACGCTAGGCTGTTCGTCGTGCCGTCTGCTTCATATCCTCTGAACACAGAAGATCGGCTCGAGCCAAACTAGCGTCCATGTTTCCATCAGTAGCGTCCCTCCCCATCACAGCAGGCTTTCACACAGCGTGGGACACGCTGTCAGCAACAAGGAACTCAAACCAGGCAGTGACGCTATCTGCAGTGTCAGCAGCCTACTGCCTGTCGACTGAGTTTCACGGTGAAGGCTTTCCGAAATGAATAACGTAAATCCAGTGGAAAGTTTTAACGCCTTTAAGCCCCGGCTACAACACGGCAGCTTATGAATATTTGTGATGATTCTTTTGAATACTAATGTAATAATACTAATCATGAGGATAATGATCATAATCAGTACAAATCACGAACAGCAGAGGACACAACACGAACACCACTTAAAATCGATTTACACTTGAATGATTATAGTGATTACATTAAACCTGGTTTGTAGAACTAGACTGGCTGAAAGGTTGAATGGATTTAGTTGCCATGACTTTGCAAAGTATTATAAATGTGATAGAGCACGATTCATTTAGTGATGTAATAAAAATAAGAAACCACAAGGGTTCATAATTATAGATGGATCACATTGGCTGAACTGCTACAGCGGATATTCATCCGTGCATGTCTCCCATAGCAGCCCGTTTTTGTGATGAAGCACAATCAGTTAAAACAAATGTTATTTTTCAAGTTTGGATGTTTGAAGTGCTCTCCAGTAACTCATTTTTTTCTTTTTCTCCTTTCTGAAAACTCTCAGGGATTAAGTCTTTTGAATACTTTTCATCCTAAAGAGATGATACAGCCTTCGGTCGTCCACGGGCTCCCAGCTCTAATTCAAGTGCCGTCAGACCTGTTATTTTGAAAGCTTCCTCGCTCTACCTGACTTTAAATAGTACTGCTGGGAACTTGCTGTTGAAGCACGGAGCTGCTAAAAGCAACGGGGGAAGAAGAAAGAAAAAAAAAAAGCTGTTAGGAAATCTGAAGAATTTCGTGACTGAAGAATGGATGGGTTAAATATAAAAGCTAAAAGACTTTCTCTGTTGGAGTTGGACTTGATCACTAGGTGACTCATAAGTGTTTGTAGTGCAGAGAGAAGAAGCCAAGTGAGAAGCACAACGCTCTGAAAATGATATTGTTTCATCAGTATTCACTTTAACGCCAGAGAGGCTGAGCCACCATCAGTTGATAGCCACTTTAAATAAGACATGAAATATCTTGGCGCTTAAAATGACCCTTCATGACTTTTCTTCAGCCGTATCAACCATCATTTTTACATTTTGCAAAACACGCAGGGAAAAAGATTCTCTGCTTACCATCTGAGAGCTACAGCTTCATGACATTTTCTCTGACCTTTGACTCACAAAGGTGCATTGCTTTATAATTCTCATTTCCTAGAACTGGATAAAGATTTCTGCTGTGGCTAAAGCATACAGCACATTATATGAAAAATGCCACCTAAAAATGATACTCTGTACTTCTCATTGTGTTAAAGGGCCTGCACATTGGTAATGATGTCAGACCTCTCAGTAGAAAGACCAACGTGTATATACTGAAAGCTGACTTAAAAGCATTTAACAAGTACTGTACTTAATTTTTGCATGTCTTTTCTTTTCTTCTAAAATGGGAGGGATCGGCATGAGCATAACATTTTAAATTATTTGTCTGAGCACAATTTAGAACCAGAGTATGGAGGAAAAAAAAGCCTCAGTGTGACTCGTGTCAAAGCTCCACTTCCATCAGTTTGACATGTTCATCTGTCAGAAAAATGTGCCAGTGATGATAGAAGCAGTTGGGGGCATACAGCCGAGATAGATTGGACAGTTTGGAAGCGGGTCTCAACTCGAACTGTTTTTTGATTCCCACCCTGCGCCCAGAGCGTTGTCTGATAAACTGAGGTTAAAGGGACAGTTCACTCTAAAGTGAGATAGCTTTGGTGTGAGCTGCCAGTTGCAGCGGTATCTGCCTTCTCTTTTATATAATGGAACTAAATGGCACTCACTCTTTGGTGCTTTGAAAGTAAAGGAAAAAAATCTGGGATTACATCCCATCCAATTTAATATTGTATATTATGTGTATATTTACATACTTTTGGGCTGTCGCTACCATGAGCACCTTGTTGTGGATGAACACTTTCTTCTTTATTGTTACATATTCGGCATGCGTTGTTGCATTCGTTTTGGAAATTACTGAGTTCTCAGTAATGGTGTGCAGTTTTGTGAGTTTTTTTTTCACTTAAACTGCAGCAGTATGAGACAATAACAGTCCTCTCAGTCTCTCTCTGTGATGGGAATTTTATCTGTGCTTTCTATCTGACATTAATAATCCAATAGATGCATCGGAGGGAATGTATTTTACCCAAGGACATTTGGCATGCATACTGGCACGGCGAAGGATCAAACCACCAATCTTCTGATTAGTAAATGACTTGCTTTACCTCCTGAACTCCCTCCCTAGATTTATAATTGACTTCTAAACGAAGCTTCAGGTAAATTCCTGAGCTTTTTTCACTTTAAATCAGAGACATTTAGGCAAAAATCCAGATATCTCGTGTGGCAAAACTGATGTTTTTTATTCACGCTGAAAGTCTAAGGAGCTTGGAAAGAAAAGCGTCTGGACTTCAAGTTGCTTGAAGACGTTTCACCTCTCATACGAGAAGACGCTTCAGTTCTGAACTGAAGAAGCTTCTTGTATGAGAGGTGAAACATCTTCAACATCTTCAACGTCTACGTCTACGATGACCTGGATGACTGAGAAGCTTCACAGACATTCATGCTGAAAGTACTGTAGTGTTCACTTGCAGGCAGCGTCACTCATAGTGTAGAATCAGCACAGAGAAAATTCTAAGAAGAGAACATTTTGGGGTTGTAGGTAAAAGGAACATGCATTTACCTATTCTATATATATATATATTTTTTTTTTAAAAAGGAGCATTTGAAAAGTAGTATTAGACACTGTTCATTAAAGACAAATTTCTGCTGATATCCAGGTTTACAGGGCTTGGCTAAGAGCCAAAGGAGAGAGTCCTAAGGCATCTTGATCCAGGCCTCAATGTACTGCAAGTGGGAGTTGGCAGGCACATGCACAAATCTTTTTGGCTTCACACAGATTTGTGGGGTACCTGCTCTGCATGCTATCAGTGTTCTCAAAAGACTTTTGTATCAGTGCAGATGATGAAAGAAAGAAGAGGAAGAATGATATTTCTGCCTATTTTCTCGAGCATTATTTTTTCACTTTCTGAATATATAATGCTAGAGCAGCGAGCAGGATTTGTACTTCCAAACTGTTGAGAAGGTGTATGTGTGTAGAGCTTATAATTAAAGCATAAGTCTTGGGTCAGGTTTTCCAAGAAACTTTGTAAAGAATACCTGGAAAGAGCAATAAAAAGCTGAACACCTAAGGCAGTCATCCTGAATTTCATTATGCATTTGCATCTACTGTGACCCAATTACTTTAGCTGTATTATACTGTCTTCTGCCATGCCACTGTGGTGAACACCACGGGCTGTTTGGCCCACTGTCGCAACAACGTGCTCTTGTAAACAAATTGAATTTATGTAACCTTGCTGACGGGTAGGAACTGCGGAGGCCAGACTGGCTGGTGAGCGTGGCGTCCCCGATGTTTGGAGCCCAGTGGAAACATAGTTATTACGGCCAGAAAGAGTGAACTCACTGCCTACAGTGGCAGCCAGCTTGTTTTGTTATATGGATGATGAAGTTGATGTATGGGCTCCTTGTATGCGCAGAACAGCCACAGTGTTTCTGCCAAGTGATGAATAGCATCAATACTGTGGACTATTGGAAAGGACCGGGGCACACAAGATCTCATCTCAGCTCCTCTTTTCCATTTTCCATTTTTGGCAGATCTCAAATAAATTGTATTGTTTTCCTTTTTGTTTTGTCCTTGCCTTCCTTCCTTCCTCGATCCTCCAGACCCCCGCTATACACCCCGCTCCTTTTGTGGAACTTTTAATGAGCTAAAAGGTATGCAAGAGTGCACAGGAAAGACTTGACAAAGCACTTTTGAAAGATTAAGGCTGACTAACAGCACAGTGGTGTCTGGTTGGCTTTGTCTCAGCTCCCTTTTCTTTCTCTGCATCCGTCCACCTGAGCAAGAGGCTGCGGGAATGAGCACGGCAATAGAGGCGAGATTAGAATCGGATGTGAATTGGCCTGGAGATTGGTTTGTAGACTGAAAATGCATGAAAATGGAAGATGGAATGGAAGCAGAGAGAAGACTGGGGGACACATGAACAATGAGAGAAGGTCACAGTTAAAAGCCAGTGTGAGATGATAGTGGTCGTGGTGGTGGCGGGTTGGGGGATGAGAATGATTGAGTGGAAGAATTTGCTCATATCTTTACATGGAAAGTATATAATAGCTCTAGATTTTTTCTCACTATTTAGTCTTATAATGTCATCTTTTCTCTCAGAGTATCCAGCGGCCGCTTTGAGAGCCCACTGTCAGTCTGTGTCTTAGGTCACCAGTGAACATTCGGGGTGTTATGTGGCTTTCATCCCACATTTCATGTCATTAGTCACTTCTAAGTGAGTTTAATGAGAAATTACCTGTTATAGCAGCCAAAACAGGTTTCATGCCACTGAAGAAGCAGCACATTAATCCTTCCTAATGACTTATGATAATCATCTGAGCCTGAAACCTGTGGACTACTCATGGGTGTCTAAGGCAGCTTACCCATAACGCTCATATTGATGGATGATGATCTGAGGTCTACGTTTTTTTTTTTCCTCTCTCTTCGTAAGATTGCAGCATCCAAAAATCATAAGCTGTTTTACAGTACTTGTTGTTGCCTGCACTCCATTTTCCAGTGTTTGGAATCAAATTATTTCCAAGCAGAGGGCTCCATCGATTGTTTGTTGCACTTGGTGTCAGACAGACAGCTTCCATAAAACTTTCATGTGGTCTGCTTTCCTCTTTGCCTCAACAGGAGTCAGTATTTGGGTTTTAGTTCTCACAAAGGGACACTATTGATTCTTGCATTTATTTTCATCTGTGTTTCCCTCTTTTTCCTTCCTTGCAGTGGCAAACATTTTGTGGCGGGAAGAAGGTACGTCTAGACCGCTTCTGCTCCACTATAGCATTCATTAAACTGAGTTAATTGAATTTCTGTAATAGGGTTACTGAACTGTGATGAGAAGGATTAAGTGATTTGATGCTTCGAGAGTAGATAACAAT
This sequence comes from Neolamprologus brichardi, assembly GCF_056152115.1. Lineage (NCBI taxonomy): Eukaryota > Metazoa > Chordata > Actinopteri > Cichliformes > Cichlidae > Neolamprologus > Neolamprologus brichardi. The sequence continues at coordinate 5,611,798 of NC_142105.1, read as the reverse complement.
GTTATATGCTTATTTCCGTTCCAAATGTTCATACTGTGCCGTCTCATAAGCTTTTTCACGTATATAACGGCGCTGTTGTTACTCTCTCGCAGGTCTCGGCATTGGCAACATGTTCTATGTGTTCTATGAAGACGGGATCAAAGTCATTCAGCCGGTTGCATGTGAGATCCAACGGCATATTAAACCCAGTGAGAAGCTGCTGGCACTGCAGGTGAGTCGTCAGAAAACATTTAAGATTCAGCGACTTTTTTTTTATATTCCATCGTTAAAAATGTACGTAAAGCCCAAGTCCAGTCAGAAGGTGGCAGTAATGCTGCCAGAGGTGTTTCGTAAGCCACCAGTAAAACAGCAAGATGTGTAAAGACGTCTAACCCAACCAGGCAATGCTAGCATATCAATTCAATTCAATTCAATTTTATTTATATAGCGCCAAATCACAACAAAAGTCGCCTCAAGGCTCTTCATAGATACAGAAAAAAACCCAACAATCATATGACCCCCTATGAGCAAGCACTTTGGCGACAGTGGGAAGGAAAAACTCCCTTTTAACAGGAAGAAACCTCCAGCAGAACCAGGCTCAGGGAGGGGCGGGGCCATCTGCTGCGACCGGTTGGGGTGAGAGAAGGAAGACAGGATAAAGACATGCTGTGGAAGAGAGACAGAGATTAATAACAGATAAGATTCAATACAGAGAGGTCTGCATAGTGAGTGAGAAGTCGACCATAGCTATATGTAGCCATGAGGTGGGGGACTGGAGAAGGTTGCAGTCTTCAAAGAGCAGTGAAATAGTTCTCCATGAATATCTAGTGTCAGTTTTGGGCCTTGCTGTTAAAACAGATTATAGTTTATAATGCATTTCTAAAGCAGTGTGTAGAATACTGTAAATGTAAAGGATTTACAGTAATTATTTTTAATACATTTTTACAGAAGACCTGAACCAACAGTGGGTTTCTGGTTAGAAACACTGTTAATGTATCCAAAAGTGTATAAAAAAGAAAAACACTTGTGTGAGCCTTTTTGTGCTTTCTTTGCTGACATGCAGCATAAAAGAAGACCTCTATGGTGTATTTAACAGGGTATTTTGCTCTTCTATTGTATAAGTGTCAGAACTCCAATGTTGAAAATTAATAGCACCTAACCTAGTATATGTCAAGTTTAATTGCAATAATTTTAATGACATTATTTAATATGAATTCATGCCTCTCCGCAAAACCCATTTCTTTTCCTAAAGTCCAAAGACTGTTATGATTTGTGCCTGCCAGGAATTCGCAACACTGTGAAATGTTTTATTTTAACTTTGGAGGATCTTGTCAGTGACCAGTTAATTTAATGAATTGGAAGCAGAGAAGAGGTGGTTGAATAGTCTTGTAAGCCCTTGGCTTGCATAGATCAAAAATGTCAGTGTTTGGATCTTAGTGTTTTACAGTGGAGTCCTGTGAACAAACAGGAGTGTTTGTTAATCTCTCTGAAAAAGATGTAATGTGTTATTCACTATCTATATCCTACACATCAAGTGCCCTGCTATCTGAGGTTCAGAGTCAGCTAAGCTGCCGAACGCTCAGTGTCCCGCTCAACAGTTGATGGTCACTAAACTGTCCAATGTTGATATGAGTGATTCCAAATATGATTTAAATGTAGATCTGAATTTTTCACACACTTGATAAATGATGGTGTAATTATCTTATATCAGCAATATCTTTCTTTTTCTCCTGATTTTCAAATGAATGGACCTAAAGCTTTCCATTGCAATATAGATTAATTTGAACATGTTTCAGAGAAACCCCAAAGAGAATCAAGATCAGACTAGACCAGAAGAGTCGTCCACGGTGGAAAAATCCATCCCAACAGCTAGGGTGATGGGGGCAGGGCTAACAGGTAGAAACATGCAGCCAATTTACCCATGAGATGACGCTCTCCATCATCTCCTCCCCATTTACCAGATAATTTCACTGAAGGAAGACAAACAAACGTGTTCTGTAAACCTGTAAAAACAACAGGCTCAAACAGTCATTTTTCTAACATTGTTCAAATAAATATGTCATTATTTTTCCTTCTGTCAGATAACTAATGGGGGAAGAGTAAAACAAGAGATTGACAGGCAGGCCTGGTGCAGTGTACTGATGTGGATGCAGTACTGATCTGTCGAAGTGGAAAGAGCTGAGTTTGAAGATGAGGCTGTCGATTTATTGGTCAGTCTGGGTTCCTAGCTTCATTTGTGTCTACAACCTTCAATGACAGAAAAAAGTAAATCAATGTTGCAGATTCAAGAAATTGGCTTCTTTTAAAGGGTGTCTGGGCATAACAGAGGGTGAGGAGTTGAGTCATTCTTGAGTAAAGCCTCCGCTTCTCCGAAAAGGGCATCTAATTAAGATGCCTTCAAGGTAAGGTGTTTCGGGCATATCACCAAAGTGGGGATTAACCCTTTAAAACCGGTCAGAGCGGCACGCTCCGTTTTGCGTAACTATTTTTAAATCACGGTAGTACTGCAACCACGTAAGCTAGCGCAATAATTTTTTTTGCATATGAAACCGGAGGAGTTGTACTTACATCTTATGCCATCAGCTTGTCCTAAGTCACAGTTTCCTTCCACATATAGCTTTGTAAAAACTGCATAAAAAGCACTTGCAGCAACACAAACATAATATTCCAGAAACACGCTTTGCTGATCCGATCAGCTGTTCGTAACACTTCCTATGTCCTTCAGCACGAACTATTGCATGTCCGCCATGACCTGCCCGAGACCGGAAGTGACGTCATTTTCGCAGAAATGTATTTTTTTACCATCAAGGCCTCATGAGCTTATACTGGTGTTTTTAAAAGTTATCTTTGACTTTATGACTTTCTGTGTGGTTTCTGGGATGCTTAGGACTCATATTGCACTGCTGGAAATAGTTTATTTTGATGCATATGCTGCTTTTTTGCAAATTTGCACTATAATATTTATTTTCGTTTTTCCTGCAGTATATGAAAATTGGTGTATTTCAAAAATAAAACTATGAAGACACTCAAAATAAATTTCCTGTGGTGGGAAACTATTTTGTGCAACTTTTTTGTATTTACAGTTTTGAGGGATAAGCCTCTTAAATTTCTCTAACTAGAAATATATGTTAAAAAAACAAAAACGATTTTCAATTTTTTTGTAGTTTATTGCACTTTTTTGCAATTTATGTAATTACTATGCACTTAATGCATGCATATTATTAAAATTTAGGCTGTAATGGTTGTATTGATGTATAGCAACTTGAAATGCTCCCAAAAATGGCACTACAGCATGTAAAAATATAATATAAGCTCTGGCGGACTTGGTTCTATGGTCTTAAAGGGTTAAGGGGAATACCCAAGAAAGCTGGAGAGATGCATCTCTTGTTTGGCCTGGGAATGTCTCAGTTACCCCCCAGAAGAGCTAGAAGCAGTGACTGGTCTAAGCATCTGTGTTTGGACTGCTGCCCTACGACCTGGATCCCGATAAGTGATAAGAAATGGACAAATGGATGGACAGTTGAAGAAAACAATGTCCACTAGACATGTAGGGTACCCACTGAGCCATGGTGTTAATTCACTAACATAACTCATGCAGTCAGAGTGAGTTTCAGATGGCAGTGGACTGTTTACACCGAGCCTCCCCTACTGAGACACCGTTTATCACTGAAGCTTTCAAGCAGCAAAACATTCAGAGCACCCAGCTGATAGATACCTGTTAGATTTACACGTGTTCTCGAATAGCAGCTTTCCTCTGAGCTGCCTTTCATCCAGGAGCTCTGCACTGATTGGACGGCTGTTATACATAAAGCGATGCCATGAACGCGCAACAATCAGCCAAGCGTTCCTCTGAGAGGTGTTTGTATTAGGATATCAATCACTGCAGCACTCCACTCTTGTCTTGGTGGATTGCGGTGTGAACACATGAGGCCGTTTCCCAGCACAGTGCTCACGTTTTCTCCATCACAGAGGATTGATTGCTTATGCACAGCCAATCCATTATCCAAATCCACCAGATAGACTGCTCAACTGCGATACATGTCGTATGGAAGAAAACACAATAACGTCCAATTCTGCTTCAGGAAGCATCTTTATTTGTTTTCCTGTGGAACGAAGGACAATCAGATGTGTTATGAGTTTTGTTTTTTATTATCTATGCTACAAGGTTATGTTAAGTGCGGTGGTTGTCTTAATGTTTACTGTAAACAATAACAATAGCTTATTTTTTATAGCACCTTTTAAAACATACAAAGTGCTTCACAGTTTGGAGAAGGCCATAAATTACAGATAGTTGTACATGTCTAAATATACAAATGTGAGTTAAAGATACAGCTTTAGATTTTCTCCTGCACATTAGAAGAAGAACAGTTATGAAAAAGGACAAAAGGTTAAAAACTATTGACTGCAGAAAACGTTTTCTGCAGTCGTGCCTGTTCCAATATGTAGGAGCTACAACCTCCAAATGATCCCCTCTGGTTTTAAAATAAGAGCATGGAACAGTTAAAAGAGTGTGTACAGATTATCGGAGAGGCCAACTGCCACAGTAATGTCTCAGCACATGTCCCTGTATAAGATGGAACTAGGGCCATGTAGGCTTTATGTTGTTAATAAAATTTTAAAATGAATTCTGAATTCCACTGGAACTGAAAGCTCGTAAAGGCAAAAATATTGCTAGTTTTTGTTAGCAGCCTAGCTGCTGCATTCGAGAGCAGTTAAAGATGGCCTATTGCAGAGTGTGGGATGCACACCATAAGTGAGTTACAGTATTTAAGACAGAAAAAGGCAGGAAAAATTCAAATGCGTACTAAACGTTCCACATTTTTGGGTGTTAAACTAAAGAAACACAGATGGATGCGCTCAGATGGATGCAGTTTGCACTTTACCATCATGCTCTTGGTCTTTTGTACAATACAAATAATTTCCATATCCACGCAGTAGACTGCGCCACTATTTTCCTACTCCACCTGGCACTCCACTTGGTATTCTACCTGCACCAGAGCGCGATACATCCACATTTTCCAGTAGATAAAATTTGTTGATGGGCTAAATACCTTCTCGGTGTGGATGGAAGCAGCTCTTAGTGTTCTTTTTTAGGACTCACAGCTTGGTGTTTCAGGGGGTAGAACAGACTTGGGACTATACTTTAGTCCCAAGGATAAGCCACACGACGTCGGCCAGATCCAGGCATTGCATAAGATGGCCGGTCCAGTTCTGTTACTCGTGATGACCGAGTAACAGAACCGAGTAATAGAAGTGGACCAGGAGGGTGTGGTGTGACCATGAGGACGAGTGGAAGAGTAGCTGTTGGTGTTTCCAGAGTAGAAGGAGCATAGAGAACCCAAATGCTTAACTTATGTAAATGCATTTTGTATGTATATAAACCTCACATTTTTAATGACAATTTTAATCATAAAACAGTCAAAGGGTCAATAAAATATAATAATTGGAATTTGAGAAACGCCACATGAACAGCTTGAACACTCTCTCTATATTTCTTTAATTTTAACAGAAGTGTTTTCTAAGTCTTATGTATTCCAAGAGGACCTTGTTTACTCTCAAGGGTGATAATTAGCATGCTGGTTCAACAGGAAAAAAACAAAACACTTTAGAGTAATACTAGCTCGCACTCACCTATAGCTTTTTGAAAAATGTGCTTGGAGAATTCTCTAAAGGCTTTAGGTCCAACTAAGTTATGAGTACATGTTAAAAAAAAAATATTGTGAAAGTTGCATCACGTCATACTATAAGACTACAGAAGTTTGGATTGAGAGCTTGGAGGAACACCTCAAGAGATTAGACATGATTGTGCCGTGACTTTACCACAAAGTTTCTCTTTTTGACACTTTTGGATGTTGCTGCTTCACTGTTTTCGGCACTTTCCCTCCCCACAGACGACTTATGTGTCACAAATGTACTAGCTCTACAAATCATCCGGCGGCTTAGCTGGAGAATATCAGAAGCTTCACATTTCTCACAGCAGCTCTTTAAATGTCATCATCCACATTCACGAGTGTAGAGAGTAAAAATCCTCTAAATATAACTCTACACACTAGTATTTTTTTAAATATCTTTTAAAGAAATACAACACCGCAGTGTGAATTCACTGCAGCATAATGTCCTACTGCAGTATTTGATGAAAAGATATATATTGTTTTGTATCACACTGTAGTCATTTCCATCATAAAGAAGTACAGCAAATGTTTGCAGTCTTTAAAACCTGTCAGTTACAACATAAATTGCATACATCGATTGCACCCACATATATACTGACATATGCAACACACATATACAGAGAGGATTACAGCCGCCTCCATTCACACCCTCGGCTGGGCATCAGATGTTCGACTTCTCACTTCTTAAAGGTGCAATAAGTTGGATATTGACAGCCCCCCTAGCAACAAAATGACCACAGCGTAGGTCTGCAGGGGTGTCGCAGGGTTCAATAACAATGACTCAACGATTACTTCACAAAGTGGAAGGATTTCTGGCTTTTAAAGCTGACTCCTCCAACCTGTTTTGGAATAAACAGCAACAGATGGCGCTGCACCTGGACAATGTAGTCACAGAGAATTGTCTTTCTGGCTCTTTCAAGCCAGAAAATTCAAAGCAGTGTCACTGATTTAGTGATTAGCTTCTTGAAATGACCTCTTAGCTGGATGCTTTTGTTTGCAAATTAACCTACAGAGAAGACATGGGCGACATCACTGGGGAGGTCGGCAGTAGAGTTTAGATCCCTCCTCTCTGTTTTTCCCCATCATTCTTAATATAAAGTTGAGTCAAGTTCATACATTAAATAATGCCCCTCGAACCAAGAAAATTTGTCCAGTGAAAAGGGACCTGTCATGGGCTGCCGCTGTGGTTGTAAATATGACCGAAAGAGTTCATCCCGCCATGCCGGAGTCCTTCATTCATCCTTGCAGCTCCCAAAATTGTCCCACAGAGTCTGAAATGGACGACTGGTCACTGCCTGGAGGATTGGATGACTAGGGAAGGGGGTGAGAGGTGGAAATCTCCTGAGCCATAAGGCTGGTTGAGTTGCCCGTTAGCCAGGATGGCGAGAGCTGCCAGGAGTGGAAGCTGAACAGCCGTAGACTGTCCGCGGGCTTTGTGTTGAAGAATATGTGCGGACAAGTGGGAGCGATTACAGAGATTTCGCTGGACCACGTAAAGCTCATTTATCCAAGTTGCCAAGATAGCACGACTCACATCAGCATAGGTGATAAGACTGCAGGTAGTAAACAACACAGAAAAACGACGAGGTGAAGGTAATTGTTTTTTAATGAGACGTATTTCCCTGTAATATGAAAAACAATTTGCTCACTGTCGGTGTGTGTCGGTGTGTGTCTGTGTGTGTCTGTGTGCGCGCGCCTTTGTTTTTGCAGGAGGAAGTGTGCCCAACCTCACCAGGAGAGGCAGTTCAGAGGTGTGTGTGGTCATCAGCGGTCAACATCAAGGACAAGTTTATTTATGTGACACAGCCAACCTTGGATCGAGTGCTCATAGTTGACATCCAGTCTCAGAAGGCCGTCCAGGTAATTGTCGGGCTAAACTGGAAAAAACAAGTTCTCGTCAGTTTTGCCAGAAACAGAGAGAGGGCCTGACGATAACACAGGTCAAGAAAAAACAAAAGATTGAATAGTCTTTCCTGTTTGTGTCTTTGTAAAAGTGAAAAGTTCTTGTTTACAGTAATTAACTCCATCTGTGCCAAAAAACTTCAAGGTTGCTCGGTGTCCCCATGTTGATTGAACACAACATATTTCACAAAAACCTTCAATACATCATTGCTCCATAGGGGTATTTTCTGTGATTGATTTTGCTGAATGAAGGACACACATGTTTTTTCTTTCCAGTTCCATACATCATCCTCCTTCGTGAAGTTCAAATATATGAACGCTTTGGGCCTAAACTAAAAATGACCTGTATCCTGTTATTTGGGAAACACTTGTATCAAAGGTGTTGGAATATTCTACTTAAGTAACTATTTAGTAGAGCATTAATACAAATAAGTGAGCGCTGTGGTGTGACGATGTATGAGGAGTAGGGATGCACCCATACCACTTTTTTGGAAATGAGTACGAGTACGAGTACTTGCATTTCAGTACTCGCCGATACCGATACCGAGTACTTAATAAAAACATGATTTAAATTTGCAGGTAACAGCTTTAGTCCTATAATTTAACAAAAAAACAACAACAAGGGACTAGTTTGGAATTAAGAACATTTATTTAAAATGAAAAGCATGTTGTATACAACATATTACAGAATAAATAATTATAAAAAAACAAAATTTGTTCGTCTGTTTCTCTGTTTAGAAGTCTCACTAACACAGTCACAGCTGAGATGACATCAGAGGCTAGTGCGTCGTAGCTGCTCACTTTTTTAGTTAGTTCCTCAAAGGGGGCGAGGATGGCAACAGTCGTCTCCATAAGAGCCCATTGGTGAGCGGTGAAATAGTCAGGGAGTTCGTGCTCGGACACCCCCAGCACTCGCTTTTGCTCAATGAGGGACTGGAGCATGTAATACGTGCTGTTCCAGCGCGTCTGTACGTCCTGCTGCAGTCTCTTTATTGGCTGGTTGAGCTGTCCCTGAATGTCCTCGAGGCGGGAGTAGGCTAAGGCGGAATGTTTAAAATGCCCAACTATTTTCCATCCCACTGCTATAGCATCAGCTATGCTCCTCTGTGCTAATAAGCATGGGTAAACTCTTTTTCTACTTGTTGTCGTGTTGGGATTTTAGGTGCTTGATTAAATTGCTTGTGTTAAATGCGCTACCTTTTGAGCCTCCTCTGGACAATTTCGCTGAGCACAATTTGCAGTCCGCCTTTGTTTTCGCGTCTTCGTTCACTTTGAAATAGTTCCACATGGCTGACTTGTCTCGCTCTGAGCTGCAGCCGGGGCCTGGGGGCGGGGGCGCCTGTGATTAACCCCTTACATGCCGCTCAAACATAGACAGGGCTCAGACCGTGGTATCGGTCCTCGGTATCGGGGGACTTTTAACAAGTATGAGTACTTTAGAAAATGTGGTATCGAGGCCGAGACCCGATACCAGTATCGGTATCGGTGCATCCCTGATGAGGAGTGTAGTCCAACGTAAATTCAATATAGCCAGGCTTTCTTTATGTCATCTGGCTCAACAAAACAGATCATTAGTGAAAGGTATCAGAATGTTGGTTATCAGCTTTCTTTGTTATCCCACACTTCCTTCAACCTAGTATTCTGGGTAATAAACACCAGTAGACTAAATAATTTTCCAGTTTATGGTCTATTAATCTGAGTAAAACACCACCAGGCATAAAAATACATTTTCTGATTCATTAACTAAATACACATAAATGAGTGTAGTAACAAACTGTAGTAATGGACATTGTATTATGTACATTGTGTCTGATACTGTGCTGTACCGGGTTTGACAACCTTTGGTTTTCAGCCTGCATAAAACGTAGCCTCAGGTTCATGTTTATAGCAGCCAGCATTAGTGACACCTGCCAATGTAGCCCATCGGCTTCAAGGTTCAACATGTTTCACATTCAGAGATACTGTTCTGCATACAGAGCAACTAGTTATTTGAGATAATGTTGCCTTCCTATTAGCTTGAAGCTGTCTGAAGCAGTCTTCTTCCCCAATGTCTGACACCAACAAAACATTTTTGGCTATAAACTGCCTCTCCCTGGTATTTTTCTCTTTTTCTGATCATCCTCTGTAAAATCTAGAGATGATCGTGCCCATCTGGCACAAAAAAAAAGAGAAAACGTTAAAGAAGAAGACACGTTTCTTTAATAGTTCAGGCAGGATGATTTTTGTTGTCTTGCTTGAAAACAGCCTGAAACATCATCACTGCTTGTACATATTTTTTAAAGCCAGCTAAGAGTATTTGTTCTATTCTGTTTACTAAATACTCAGAGATTTTTTGCATGTAGATTTATCCACAAGCTTTCATTGATGGACTGTCCCCAGTCCCAAATCTGAAAGCCATGATAAAACATTTAGCTTGCATTTCTTGAGGTTGCACATTGTGGAATTTGAGGTGCGTTTAAGGTCATTTTCCTGCTGTAGAAGCCATCCATTTCCATTTCCTGGCTGCAACAAGAACCCAAAGCATGACCAATCTAAAATGGTGCTACAGTTTGAGAGTTCTTGTCATGAACTTTTTTACTCCAAATATATATTTGTTCAGTGTAGCAGTCTGCCATTCATCTGGTTTGTTTGGATGTTGTTTGGACGTCAAACTTCTGATTCCAATAAGGTTATTTTTATGAAATCGTGGAGACCCACTCCAAATGTCTATTTAAGAAAAAAATATTTTTATTTGGTTTTCTAGCAATTATTCAAGCAGCTCTTTCAACCTGACCTCTACTTTGTCATGAACCGAAGTTCAGTACACAAGCTGGACCCAGAAGCAGAGACAATATGCACAGGAGTACGAAAAATAAATTTTATTTCAACTAAAGGTGCCCCGGAAGGGTTAAAGGAAAACACACGAGAAACTAGAAAAACCAAGGAACCGGGGAATGAGTTACGCAGGAATGCCGTAATCAGGACTGTGGGAAGAGTCAAAGCGGGACCGTGGGAGCCGGAGGGAGGGGTGAGGGTCCACGGGGAAGCACCAGGAAAGTAGAGGCGATCGGTAACGGAGGCGATCCAAACTCCAGACGGGCAGGTGGACAGGCAGGTGGCTCAAAAACACGCCGAGCTGTTACCACTGTGAGATGACTAACGGACTGGCGTGGAGCAGCTGGCTGGGCTGGATCAAATAGTCCACCTGATAATCGCCTGCGATGGTATGCAGGTGTGGAGTTAACAGCCACACCCGTGGGCGTGGGCATCCCATCAGCTCCTCGGACACCAGGCCGCGGACCATGACATACTTTCTGTTTACCATTTCTTAATTCCATAGTAAGAAAGCTTCTACTTGAAAAAAAGCTATTTTCTTGTAGTCAAGCTTTGTGGGCATCAATTATTCTCTGTTCTTGAGAGTAGTAGGCAGCTGCTAGTTGTTGGGACAAGGTTTTAGGAGTCTGAGTGTTTATTAAGCTCTGAAATGTGCATCCCCAGGCCTTTCCATAATTCTGACCTAATAAGAAAATAGGCCTAACAAGCTACTGTAATCACGGTTGGAAACCTTGGCAAAACTTATGTGAGAGGTCAAATCTTGTGGGGTGCCCAAACTTTTATTTTGCACCAAAATTATATAAAACAGAGAATGTGCTCTAATCTTGCTTAAAATATTCAAAGTAATGTTTCATATTTGTCTTTTTAGACATCAGTTTATCATCTACTCACACACAACTATTCACAGTAGCAGAAATTTTGACCAGGGTTTCCCAGCCACTGCTGTCACCACTACAGAGAGATTATAAAATCATTCTGATAAGCAACCTCAGTATCTACAGCAGAGTGCAGGGCTTTGTCTGCATGTGTTGAATTTTTCTACTTGATGAAGTCTGTTGTGTTTCTTACTTGCTTGAAAGCTTGCCAGTGCATCAGCCCGGCTCTGTTCGACTTGAACCGCTAAAGTGCTGCTTTTTCAGCTTTAAGATCAGCTTTTGTTTGACTGCTAATCCCTGACCTGACCCATTTCATACAAACTGCAACTGTCAAGACCCACAGTTAACCTTAGCGTCAACGTGATGACCGAGTGACCCTGAGACCCACCTCTTCAAGGATACTGGCGCCTGGCAACCCTTCAGAAATACTTTAAAATGGCAAATCCTGCCATCTTCCTCACAGATGGTGTGAGGAAGCCGCCCCTTTAACACTCCTTGCTGCACCCGTCTCTTTTCCTGGTGGATTTTTTTTTAATGCAAGGCTTCCTCAGGAAATAGCAGTGAGTGGTGGAGTTGAATCATCAGTGTCAGTGGGTTTTTTGGGTGTGTCAGACTAATTCCAGGCTGTTCAGATCCCTGCAGATGTTCCTGACACCGTGATAGCTGTTTACGGCTTGCCAGCCTCTCAGGGACCTGCCAGTAAGCAGGTTGTTGTCCCAGAGTCTGTCACAAGCTCATTATTCAGTCGCCTGGAGGTTTAGCTTCATTGCATTATATTACCAGTTGTTAATTACCCACCTGAACCCGTCACTCGTCTCGAATGGTAAGATACGCGCAAGTTCTGGTTTCGCAGATTTTCGTGTTCTCATTGGATTATTAATATGATTGACATGCCGAAAGCAACAATAACAAGCGATTTGCGTTTTGAAATTTGCAACCGATTAAAGTGTTAGTTAACAGTTTTTAATGAGCAAGCTGTATTTTGTGCATTATAACTAATGAATTGCAGAGTGCATGTGGATACTTGTGTGGAAGTAGCTGCAATGTTCTCCGCGCTCCATCTCTGATCTGTTACTAGAGCATATTGGCTGAGGATCTTTATAATCTTCCTCAGCCAGAAAGAAGTTGTCAGTCGAGAGGAAAAGAACAACGCGAACACCTGTTTCCTCTGATGACTACATGCTCGGAGATTAGTTAGGATTCAACAGATATTCTCATCTTATTTGCAATAACTCTCTTAGGAGAGGTTTACTCTCTCAGTAACACAGTATATATTTTGCCAAGGTAAACAATACCATTAGGACTTTGTGGCAAAACAAATATTATAGAAGGAAAGCTGCAGTCAGAGGGGGTTGTGGGAATACAGGGTTGCAATAATTCTTTTTAAAAAAGATGATTGCTTTTTCTTGCTGTTGTGAGGAGTAAAGCTACTGCATGCTGTCGCTTCCCCTGAGATTTCCGTATTCCCTTTGAGCCGGGTGTCTCTCTGCACTCAGGTGGACATAATGCATGAGGAGCGCTTTTCTGTCACATACGACTCATCTATTGTTCTGGTTGGGAATATTGCCGCTGTGTGTCAAAGAACGGATAAAGACTGAAAGCAATTACTTGAGTGTGGTAAAGCAATTGTGTCTGTCACCACTTGATTTGAAATGCAGCTCAACACCAAACACACCTTATACATAAAAAGCACACCTCCAATCTACCTTGTTAAAAGAAGACTTGGACCTGTCAACCCGCGGTGCATTAGTCTGCAGGAAAACTTTTCAAAAGCATTACCTTTGCACATCAAAGAGGGATCTCTTCAAACACAAGTCTAGCTTGCCTTGCGGTATTATACCATGACCCTGCTGTCTTTGGGCTCAATTCGGTTGTGTGTTCTCTTTCAGACGGTCAGCACTGACCCGTATCCGGTGAAGCTCCACTATGACAAATCTCATGACCAGGTGTGGCTGCTCAGCTGGGGAGACATGGAGAAGAACTTTCCTACCCTGCAGGTGTGTCCGTGGTTCACTAGTTAATTATAATTCAATGTTTTTCTCTCCTCTGCAGTCCTTGTCCATTTTCGTCCTTGTGAAACGGTTGAAAGCAGTGAGTTATATAAACAAGCACAGAGATGCAGACTATCAAGGCAAAGTTCGGATGGTTCACATGCTTTAAATTGTATTACGTTCACTAACTGTCAGAAAATTGTGAAAAAAACCAATCATGTTGTCCCAGAGTCCAAGGCTGCTCATTTTTCCTTTACCAACAGTGCCAAATTAACTGGTCATTAATTTTCTATTACTCAACGAACCCTTTCAGGATTCTATAAATAAAGGGAGCTGATAGAGGAACTTAATATCTTCCTGCTGATTATATTAAATACCCTGTGTGAAGATAGGCATGTGTAAGCTGTAAGATCAGCAATAAGGAATAACTATTAGCATAACATTACCAACAAAGCCAATCTAGAAAGTTACAGGTGATAAAAAAACCAAACAGATCTTTTCTCCCTACAACAAATTCAGTGACTTCAGCTGTGCATTATTTGACAGTTGAAAAAAAGATTTTACTTTCCTTGCTTCTCCCTTAGAGTATATTTTAAGTTAATTAAATGCACTTTGAGTGCAGCAGGCATTAAGGCTGTAGCAGTAGTTTTTGGTTCTGAACCACTACACATAAATCAAGGCACATAAACTTCTGACCACAAAGGTAGAGTTTTGTATCATTAAAAAGTTAAATATATATATATATATATATATATATATATATATATATATATATCAAAAGATGGTGCTTTTATTGCACATCAGGATTGGTCCATCTCATTCACACTGCTCTTTAGATGACCACTTGTGTCTCTGCGAACAGCAAACATTAACTTGTTGGGTCAACATCAAAATGACCCAAATTTCATGTAATGATTTTTAACATGATACTCAAGATGAAGGGTTGCTGGAGGAGAGCCAGTGTAGCACATATTGCATACTTCAAGTGGTAAAACAGGACCTCTGGGGAACACACTGAAAATAGCACTCGCTGTTATAGTACTAACTAAATCTGCTGCTTCTTTCTTTCTTTAAATTCTAGGAATTCACTACACTTATTGATTGCACCTTGTAAATACTCTTAGTATATGTTCAAATTTGAGGCCTTTGCTATAAATGGAACAAAAATTTAATGAGTGTGTTTTTTAATTGTTTCCTTTGAGTCAAATTGAGCAGTTTCATTGGAAATTCTAGTTTGTCATCAGGAGCACAGAGATTTGCAATGCAGGGATTTGGTCTATGGCAATTTGCCTTCAGCATTGTGGTACAATCAAAGCAAACCCTGCCTACACACAACCACATGTCTACACGCTTCCATGCATGCATGATGATTATTTAGACACCAAGGAATATAGCACACATCACCTCCTACTGAGAAGCTCCAGCTACTCAACAGCACGAGGAGAGGCTGAAGAGTTTTATCTGTTAAAAAAATGCTGGAAACCTTTGCAGCTTTCTGATATTAGTCCCTTTTGGTTCATTGTTAGCGCCAAGTAAGTATGATTTAAAGACTTTAATGAGGAGAAACCAGCAGCACTGAGTGTATTCATCAAGCTCATTTTAAACACCCACCTGCTTCTCTGTTGGTCTTCACCAGGTGATCAATCAGGCCAGCGGAAGAGTCTCCCACCACACCGTTCACACACAACCGGTCGGCAGGCGCTTCGACAGAGTGGACGATTTCTTCATTCCCGCCTCCAGCCTCATCATTAACCACATCAGGTACATCCAGCGTGATCCAGCAACATTCCTAATGTAAATTGATTTGCAAATTAGGTTCACCCCTTTGGCATTTAATTCACTTTACTTACAATCTCTTCAAGACTCAATACAATAATTTGAATGGGCATTGTTTTTGCGCTACTTGAGTGGGTTTTTGGATCAAGGCCACATAAGTTATCTGATGAAACTGGGCACCCTGAAACAGATTATATAATTCCTTATTTTTAAAATAAATTCAAAAGACTAACAAGAACCAGCATAAAAATCACAAAAGAGTTGTGCAACTGAGCAGAAAACAATAAATAATATAAGCATATTATAAGTATTAGAAATTTTAAATATGTCAGTGTACTCTTTGCTTTACATATCTTGGCAGTATCTCAAAGGACACTTGCAGAAAGTCGCAGGATCCTTATAACTGTTAAATATCCTTTGACTATTTAAAGTCTGGTTTGGCCACGAAGAAAAAGGCCAAAGTTACTGATTTTTTTATTTATTTTTTTTAATTTTTTGGCAGCACGGTGGCACGGTGGTTAGCACTGTTGCCGCACAGCAAGAAGGTCCTGAGTTCAATTCCAACATCAGGCTGGGGTCTTTCTGTGTGGAGTTTGCATGTTCTCCCCGTCGTGTTTGCGTGGGTTCTCTCCGGGTACTCCGGCTTCCTCCCACCGTCCAAAGACATGCAGCTTGTGGGGATAGGTTAATTGGATAATCCAAATTGTCACTACGTGTGAATGTGCGAATGAATGTGAGTGCGAATGGTTGTCTGTCCCTGTGTGTTGGCCTGGCGACAGACTGACACCCTGTCCAGGGTGTACCCCGCCTCTCGCCTTATGACAGCTGGGATAGGCTCCAGCGCCCCCCGCGACCCTGAAAAGGATAAGCGGATGAATCCAATGAATGAATGGATGGATGGATTTTTTTTAATCGAATCACTCGGTCATAAAAACTTCCAAAAACAAAGAAAAACTAAATAATCTTAATCTTCATTTTTCCAACCAACAGATTACCAAAAACATTCAGTTTTCAGTAATAAACAGCAAGTGGCAGAAAACGATCTGCATTCTTCTTGAAAACTTTTTGAACAGTTACCAGATTTCAGTACAGTTGCAAATACTGAATTAATGAATTAATTTCATCAATTATTATTTTATCTTAAATGTTGCCAGGTTGTTTAAAATCAAGTATTTGTCGGCTGTGTTCCTGTGCAGGTTCCTGTGCAAAGACTGTAAATATTACACAGTAGCTCTGGTAGATCTCTGACAAATGCAACTGACTAGAGAGATTGGCATGTCACACTGGTAAATTTATAATCCGATTCATTTTTTATAATTTTATAATTCTGTAGATTTAATAATACATCATAATAGATTCTGAATCTACCCCTCAGGGCATGTTAAGCTGTAAGGCATCTTCATGCCTACATTAAAGTGTCTGGGAGGCAGAAGCTCAGCCCATCCAACTGGTCAGAAGTCGCTGGGGTGACAGACTTACACATGTCCAAGGTGTTTAGGCATCGGTGCCCTGATGCAGGGGCTCCTGCAGTATTAGACTCTAAGAGGTATTGTGTATCAAATTCAAATAAAGGAGACACAAGGGCGAGGTGGAGGTCTAGGATACAAGATGCTAAGGCAGGTTGCAGTTAATCTCCCATTTAGAGCGTTGCTTTTTTACTCAGCGGTTAGTTAAGTTTAGGAGTTTATTATGATTTTCGTCACACATTTTGGTCACAACATTAAGGTGTATATTAAAAATGACATGTAAGCAAATAATCGTGCAGCAAAAATAAGGAGCTGAAAATGAACATCAAAGAGGAGTTGTTTCTTTAATGGCCACTTTGGCTCCAAAAGTGAGTCAGTCTCACCGGATACAAAAAAACTAAAAGATTGTGGCCTTTATGAATAGTAAACACCCACTCGCTGTTAGGGGTATAGAGGTTTTGACTGACAGATGGGACAAAGGAAAGTGGCTACAGCTGACGGCTGTCTGCTAGGCCCTACCTTTACTAATTTGATTGAAATAGAACTTTCAACCTTTCGGACTCTTTTCTTTTCTTTACCTTTCGGATAATGTAACAAATTTCCGAGCTTGGTGCTAGACATTACCAGTAAATGGTGATTACCTGATAAATCAGCAGCAATACCTGAGGCTTAGGTTTATTTCCAGTCCTGTACAGGATGTCCACATAATGTGCATTAACTTTAAAAACAATTAAATAAGCTATGACATTTATAGCTGTTGAAATTTTCCTTTCAGAAACGTCAGGACCAAAACAGAATAACAACAATTAAATGCAGCTGCCTCTTACACTGATAAAGATATCCCCAAACTCTTTGTGTCAAACGGTCAAAGAGTGGTTTTAAGAATGAATCAGCAATTAGTATTATCATCAAATGCCACTACTTACAGGAGTCATTAGTGTTTTCTTTGTTCTCACCGAGATAAAATAAAATAAAAAACAGCAAAGTCAGAGAGGGGGGGGGCAAGTTGGCACCTCACCTGCTCTTTATCGCTTTAGTTCATCAACAACAAAGCACAGACCTGCTGAGTGCAGAGTGCATCGAAACACTGCTTCGGTTTTCACATGTCATGAGCAGCTGTCACACCCAGGCTTAACGCGGATAGAGAAAAGCTTTTCCCAAACGCTTGGCTAATGTCACGGAGAGGCCGGGAACAGGCAGGAGGTCTGGAGGATTTCAGGAAGTTAACGGTCTCCTGCCGAGGAGGAGCACGCAGTCCGGCGTGTGTCTGTGTGGTGGGAGTGTGGGTGGGGTTGCTGGCACAGCTGTAATTAGATCCACTGAGACCTGCAGGGAAGATTGCAGGAAAGTGTGACCATGTTTTCTTTCTTTTTTTCCCCCCACAACGTTGTGTGAAAAGTGCTCTCTTTAACAGCTACTCATAGTTAAAAATAAGCTTTCTCTTTGGAGGCGCAACTATTATGAATGTTTTTCATATGGCTAAAATCGGACAGTACCTGAGGCTGAAGCCGAGTACTCTTCTGGAGAATGTGTGACAACATGTGAAGCAGGACAAAGCTTTGGATCTATACACATTTTTTATTTGGACAGCTGTTTTATTGCAGATAATAGAGAAGTTGGAATTAACTGCTACCCTGTGGCTCTGATTTTTCTTTATATATCTGGTACTCGCACAGGCATTTATCTGCTGGCAGGAACACCGCATCGATTAGTCGATTAAGCAACATGAGCAGTGTGTGAACGGCCAACATATATTCACCAACTTCCAGGGATTGTTTAATGACTGGGGATTCCCTCGGCAGCTACTATAAAGCAAACAGGAACTTCCCTGGGCTGTCATTCATTACAGCCATCGACTTGTAGCCAAGCAAATTTACATGTCAGCAAAAGAAAAGAAAAAAAAAAGTGGTTGTTTCTTATTTATGCCCACATCTATAGCACCCTGCAGCTCAAGCTACCCACATTTCTTTTTTTTTTTTTTCACAAATTTCTAATCAGTGCACAGACTCCCTTTTGGCAAAACAAGTCGAGCGAGATGTTGATTTGATGTTTCTTTTTGTGCTAGAGGATGGGTGAACAAGAATTGCTGTGCCTTAGATATATTTTACTGTTCAGCATCCATTGTCGCTGCTCACGAGCTTTACCCTGAGGATCTTTTACTGAACTGCATAGCAAACATTACTCTGGGGTTAAGTGTTTAGACTCAGCCATTTCTAAAGTGAAAACACTGACACAGAGATGAGTTAGCATGCAAAGCAGCCAGTTGAACATAGCCATGTCGTGCAGAATTGGGGGAAATCTTTTATGCATTAGTCATTGGTACAAACGACAAACAGCAGCTGTCAGTTTGGCACAGAGCAATCCGGGTCTGCCAATGAAGCACCCCAGCTGTGTTCACATCACAGCAAGGCCAAACAATGTCTGATTATCAATTTTTCATACATGAAAAAAAAATTCAAACCATTAAGAAAAGTATTTGTTTTATCGCTTTTGCTTCCAAGCATGTTACCAACATTGTGCACTAGTCATTGATCAGCCACAATATTGATAATAATCCATGGCAAAACAATTTCAGTGTTGTTTGATAGGCAGAGTTGTATTATTGGTCTGTAAATCACCAGCTCTGCCTGCCAGTGGGTGAAAATGGTTTTTCAGATTTAAACTGCACAATACATTTTTCTGATGATTTTCTTCTAGATTCCCCCCATCTTTCTTCAGAGCTTATTTTTTAATATAGGTGGGGGACACCATAGTAGAATCAAGAACCAACATGTTTAGTGACAGAGGGCTTTTTAATTGACGTAAAACCGCTTTGGTGGTTTCACAGAAATGATCGAATGATCATAAATCTTTGTAAGACTCCAGTGAATCGAATACCACCTATGAAAGTTAACCAGTGTATACTGCCAACACATTTTACAGTCTAAATTACTCATAAGTCCTGATTGTATAATGGAAACTTTGTCTGATTAATTCATTTGAATGGGCATTTTAATTCTTGGCTGTTCTGAGACTTTGGCTGTATTCAGAAGCACTTACTGAGAGAGATGCTAGAGCTTCTTGTTAGGATACAGTGCAGTATTCACAACGCTTCGCTCATTCCACAATTTGTCGTATTACAGTGGTTGTTTCTTATTGAATCTTAGGATTCAATTCATTTTTCACCCTTAAAATTCTACAAATACCCCATAATGACAAAGTGAAAAGGGTTTGCGCACACAGCCACCAGTATAGACCAGTTCGGAGCTAGCTAGGCTAGCATTGACTCTGCTAGCCTAACTAATGATAACTAATGATACTTCTTATGGAAGTAACACATTCACATATCTGAGCAATAACAACTTGGTAGGATGAGTGCACTGGTCCAGTGTTAGACTCTAACCTTAAATAAAAGTCCAGTGCAGGTAATTAATTTGGATTAGATTGTCCAAGTCTCTTACCGTTTCCCTGCAGCAACCTGCCTACTCTGACCTGTTTCCTTTGCCTTTGCTTTACTTATTCTGAAATCCTTGGTTCCCCTTACAGGGATTAAACTAGTTGTTTTTCAGTGGTGGTCCTCAGTTTCCTTTCAGTCTTAGACTTGGCTAAATCCATGCCTGAGAAAAATATGCTTTTTGTATTTTTATTAAACGACAATGAGTAGAGAGTAGCTCTTTAACTGTATGAAGGGGGTGAAGTGCAGAACAGAAAATGGTCAAATAATTCATAGTGGAAGTTCTTACAGTAACACTGAGTTACAAAAGGAACAATTAAATCTGCTGTTTTCCTGATTAAATTGGGGAAAAAAAAGATTTTTAGTTGTGCAAATGAATGAAAATAAACGGTCTGCTCCACAATTTTTGTGCTAAATGCAGACAACTGTTTTGTAGCACAGTCTAGACGTGGCAACAAAATATGAGAAACTGCTCCATTAATAATAAGACAGGCTAATTAAAGACTATTTAATATGCCAAAAGCCATCGATTGTTAGCAGCTCCAAACCAACGGCAGGATTTTTTTAAGTAAAAAAAAACATCCCAAAACTAAATACTGATCACATAATAAGTGAAATATAACTAATTAAGGAGTAAAGCCAGCCTCGCACACATGAGAAATAGTTGTTATCAATATTATTGTGCTCACATGTTGGCTGTAGCTCAGGCGGTAGAGCAGGTCATCTACTGATTGGAAGGTTGGTGGTTCGATTACTGGCTTCCCCTAGTCTGCATGCCAAATATCCTTGGGCAAGATATTAACCCCAAATTGCTCTCCGATGCATCCATCGGAGTATGAATGTGTGCGAATGTTACTTAGAACAATGTGCTTGTGCGAATGGGTGAATGCACAAGTTGTGTAAAGCGCTTTGAGTGCTCAGAAGAGTAGAAAAGCGCTATATAAGAACCAGTCCATTTACCATGTTACAAACCGAAAACTCTGCTTTAGTCGTTTCTGTGACCCTGTGCAATCTCCTGCCTGGTCCCAGTGGACACAATGATCTCTGGATCAATGATTCCCTTCACAGTGATGATAATGTGCTGTGTGGCTTTCAAACAGCCATTTTCTGTTCACAGGTACAGACAGTGTGGTGCTCAAACGGCATAAAAGATGATGAATGACGGCAAGATTGAAGCGTCTGTCAGCATCAATCACCTGGTATTCGCATTTAATTGAGGCCTGTCCGCTCCTTGCATATTCCAACTGTTCAGCTGTTAAAGTGTAATGTGCCATTAGGAGGTTCTTTGGCTTTTTCTAATGAGTAGCATTTTCACTGATTGTTGCCCACATATAACACTGCTATAATTCTATTAAAGGGGAAAGTGTAGATGATTTTAGACAGCCAATATGAAGATTGCCAGAGGGCAGAAGATGGCTGTTTTAGTGTTTTAAATGGACCTCTCAGATATGTTAAATTTTTGCTCCTGAAAATTTATTTAAAATTACGACAGTCCAACAATCTTCATAATTACCTAGTAAAAAAATCAATTTCTTATTTCAGGTTGACCTTGCCTTATTATGTGCATTGTGCTGGTCTATTTAAGACCTGCAGGTCAAGCTTCTAGGGGGCATTTTACTGTCAGATTTCTTTAAAAAAATCAAAAATTACAGAACATTTTCAAATACAGTGCATGACTGTTCAAAGTAAATGACTTGAGCTTTGAACTAACAAGACGTCCTTCTGCATTAATCATCTAAAAAGGCCGGGAAGCTGGAGAAGACAGCCCAGAAATGTATGACTTTGCCTCTCGAATTCAGCTTACAAGCACTAATTGCTAGTCAGTCTGTATTAGAGCACAAATTATAAAGAGTGTAGAACTAAACACAGCTGCAGCTGATAGGATGATGTAGTTAAAAAAAAATTAAAAATGCAATTTGATGATGGTCTAGGATGGAAAAACTAAGAATCATCAAGATTTTTATAATTAACATGGGGTGAGATGACTATATGCTTCAAATTTCATCAGCAGTTGTTGAGATATTTTATCTAATAGCATGAGTGCTAGAGTTAAAGGTAAAACTCTGGATTAGCAAAGTCAGAAGCTCTTCAAGTCTGTGAAACAAAATTAGAAAGTCGTGCAGCAATCCAAGGAAAAGGTTTTTAAAAAACCCTCAAAGTTCTAATGTACTGTTTTTGTGTAATTTTGGTCAAATTTGTCAGCACAACAAGACTGAAGAGACTGTATGTTTATTTATATGGGGATGAGTTTCCATTGAAATCCCTTTTACAACTGGTTTTCAAATGAAAACCAAGTTAAACCCAAAATTTATTTACTTCCCCCCCTAAATCTTCCTATATCTATAAACTTATAGATTAAAATCACTTTCTTGCATGTTTAATTGGTCCACTAACCAATAATAGTCACGTGCCACCAACCACAAAATCAAGAAAGAGCTATCAGGCTCTCAATCCTTTCAATGTCCGGGCAGAGTGAGGTTTTCTATATTAAGTCAAATTAATCTGCAGCCTCAACTCCAGGTGGAGCCTTTCGATTGGTTCCAAGCAGGTCATGGGAGAAATGCCACCGGCGGTCAGAACTATAACGGTACCTGATGGTCTTCTAATCTTAGCAGAGCAACACAGTGTTGCAGTGGCTAGCACTCAGGCCTTACAGTAAAAAGGTCCTAGATTTGGATTGACTGACAGCTGAGCTTTTTTTTGTGGAGTTTGCATATTCTGCCTGTGCTTGAGTGAGTTTTCTCCAGGTACTCACTCCACTTGGTTTAAAGGAAAGCATTGACCAATTACAATCCACAAAGGCTAAAAATGCAAAAGTTGCAGCATCACTAAAGAGGCAAATGTCACCTGCTGACTCACTAAATCTCATTCTCAGCAATGTGCGGACGTGCTGAGTTGGGGCATTTTGTCAGATAGCCAAGATGTTTGCTGGATGGGAATTATAGGGAATACATTGTGCATTATTTGCAGTTTATGCATCAGAAACTGTATATAGAAATAATATACAACATTTAAACTGCTTCTACGTTTGTGTTTTGTTTTAACACGGGGGTCTGTGGGGATTCATTTGATCTCGAAGGAAGCCTCAAGAGTTTATTAAACAAACTGCAGATTTAGGCAGTTGTGCATTACTGCTTGGGCGGTCTTAAATGAGAAAAATGTATCGCTAAAGTCATGCTCAGGTAAACCGAAATGTTTTGGACACTACTTTTACTTTTACACTACTACAAAGTGCTCAACCAGTCAACTGGGTTGGCAGTTTCTTGATTCTTAATTTGGATTTCAGAAGAAAAATGTGATATTGATTAAATCTTTTCTTTGTTTTTCTCTTTAAATTCTCTGCAGATTTGGCCTCATCCTTCATCGAAATGAGCCTGTCCTACACAAGATTGACCTGGAGACGACTTCATATGTGAAAAACATCAGTTTATGGGAGTACAGCTGCATCCCCAAGTCTGTAGCTTACACCCATCTGGGTGGCTATTACTTTGTTAACTGCAGGCCAGACTCTACCGGTGCCACGCAGCCTCAGCTCATCTTAGACAGCGTGACAGACAGCGTAATTGGACAAAACCGTGACATCACTGGCACTCCCTACGTGTCTCCAGACGGCCACTACTTGGTCACTGTCGATGACAGCGATGGCTTGATGAGAATCCAGACGATCTCAGAGCGAGGGCAAATCCAGGAACCCTTCGATATCCACACCAACTTGCACCTATCCGATCTGGCCTTCCAGCGCTCCTTCACCGAAGTCCACCAGTATAACGTTTTCGGCAGCTCCGGCCGTCAAACTGACGCTCTGTTTGTGGAGCTGAGCACCGGCAAAGTCAAGATGATCAAGAGCTTGAAGGAGCCGACCAAGTCCTTTGAGTGGCCGTGGAGCAGCAAGAACAGGATCATGGCAGGCAGCGGACTGTTCGGACAGTACCTCATGACACCGTCCAGAGAGTCCCTCTTCATCCTGGATGGACGGCTCAACAAGCTCAACTGTGAGATCACCGATGTCCTCAAAGGCAACGTAGTGGTGTGGGTGGGAGAGTCTTAGGTCATGACGATGAGACCCAGTGAGCTTTTTTCCTTTCAAAGGTACTAATGCACTGAATTCTGTTGCAGATTCTTTAGTTTTGTGGGAGTCCGATAATGAAAACCACAGATTCAGAAACCAAATTGACTTGTAAGTCACACGGATGAGGGACTGTCATCCGAAAATGAAAAAAATAAAATAAAATGAAAAATGCTAAAAAAAAAAAAGAACAAATATGTGAGGGCATAATTGATTGATATTGTCTTGAAGCCAAGTTTGTTTGTTTTGTTTTCACCTGGTGGTTTGCCTCTACATCAAAGTTGCTTGCTAGTAACATTTTTTTCAGGAAAATTGGTATGAAATCATAAATATGTGCAACTTTGCATTATTATTCGGTTGTATTCAGTGTGTGGGAATGCTGTAGATAATCTCTTAACAGAAACAAACTAAAGTGAATCGGCAGAAACGCATATATACATATATATTGTATACACCCAGATTAAATCGTATAATTTCAATTTTCCCATTCCCAACTTTTTTCCTGTGCCTTCAAGGAAAATTCCCCTCCATCAGAGGAATTAGCATAATTATTCCCAGTGTGACTGCAGACTAACACCTCGTTCTTTGACCCCTTTATTCATGGTGAGTGTGTGTGGTTCCTCACAAATCTACGGCTCTCGTCCATCGAATGCAGCCAAATCTGTCTAATTAAAACGAGCCCTTGCTGTGATCCCATCCTGTTTGAAGTGGAGACTGAGTGGTTCATTATGGTTGTGTGCTCTGTAACCTTTGATCCGAAATTATAACCAGCTTTGGAAGGTTTTGAATGATATGTTTTTTCTTCTTCTTTTCATTTATAGTCTAAAGCAGAAAAATGAAAGTCAGTGGTGATGTTAGATAAATATTGCCAGCTTTACACATTGTGAAATTTAAAATATTTCAAAAATGTTCCTTAGCTAAGAGTCAATAGAGCACTCGCGTGTGAAGGAAATTCTGTCATCATTTTAATATCCCTGGACCAAATAAAAGAAAAGCATCTTAGAGTGTAGCTGAATGTGGAGCACATGCGTAGTCTGCTCTGTTTGACAGCGTGTTTCAAGTGGATGTTTTAATGTGAAGTAATGATGAACTAGCACACTGGGGACTGGGGTAGATGTGGTTGTGCCGCGTAGAGGGTCTTTGAGCATGAGAAGCAGCTCTTTCTAAATGCTCCTGCAGTAGTCAATGAAACCGTTTCCTAGCTGGACACATTTCTATGCATATTCACCCTAGCACTCTATGACTCTGAATCACAATGGGCAACTGTATCTCAAATTTAGTATGAACTTTTGATGTGTACAGATTATATATAGTCATTCTGTCTTTCCAGTTAAAGCGTATACACTTTAATTTCAATTTTCCTGTTTTAAACCCCGACTCTGCTGATGACGACCTCTGACCTTTCTCTCTGTTAACGTCCTGTACATAGCGGCTGGCTGTGAGTCCATTAGTTTCTCATCAGTGTACAGATTCTGCCAGGTTCTGTTCATTTCAGAAAATCAGCACACTCCTTTTTAAGAATGAAAAACAAAACACACAGCTATCATTATGGACATCCTGTACCCAAGCAGCACATTGTGATCACAAACACTGATTCCACTTCCCTATAGCCATGTCTCGTATGTTCTTTCATGTGATTGTTATTTATATAGAGAAAACACGCTTGTCATTTTACCCAACAATAAAAAATATATCATGAACCAAGTGTATCGTTGTGTCTTTTTGTTGTTAAAGTGACCTTCTATAGAGGCCGCTTTACAGCTACGGAATAAAGGCTCCTTTAGGAGCCGAGCTGACCGTTATTTATTCTGCAACAAGAACAAGGTCACAAGTCTGTTTTCCCTTTGGGTGCATTTATCTCGCAGCAAAGAATGCTTAAGATAACTGTAAGGAGCAGAGAAAAAAAATACATAAATTAAGACTTTCTAGTTTCATGCAAAATTGTGTGTGTATTTTTGTTATTGCAGGCCTCAGCCACACAGAGACCAATCAGCTTCCCCAAGCCTGCTGGGGAACAATGTGTATTCCCCCATGGTCCGTGAATGATTGCTGGAGGTTACTGGCTGTGTCAGCTGAAATCAGTCACCAAGAGCGTCCTGCACCAAAAACCTCCTTGTGATTGCTTTGGTCAGTAACAGATTACTGCAGTTGCCCGTAGTGTGCATGGAAGACAACGATTTATCTGCAAACACTCGCCTGCTGCTTACTGAGAAGTAGTGAAACTTTGGGGGGAAAACCCCCCAAAACAATTGAAAATGCATGACTTTTACTATGAAAGCGAACAGTCTTTGCAGACAAGTTAGCATCTTTCATGAATACTGCAAGTAAATTTGACACTTACAGCTAGAAAGAATTGCAATTGCAACCCCTGTCTTCTAGTGAGCAGTGGTTGCCAACAGGTCTCTGTGTGACTGGATCTTAGCTCTCAGGTAAAATGTGGCATGTATTTGACTAACTGAAGGTAAAGAAAGTATATTCTTTGTGTATTTTAGTGATATAGCACCAATATTTGCTTTTCAAGTACTCGTTTGCTTAAAAAAAAAATATTTGTACATGAATGTCACTGCCTCCAAGTGCCTGAGGCCATGGTTCTCTGCTGGGCGATCGTGGCTCAAGAGTTGGGTGTTTGTCTTGTAACCGGAAGGTTGCCGGTTCGATCCCCGGCTCAGACAGTCTCGGTCATTGTGTCCTTGGGCAAGACACTTCACCTACTGGTGATGGTGCGATATGGCAGCCTTGCTTCTTTCAGTCTGCTCCAGGGCAACTGTAGCTGCCTCCACCAGTGTGTGAATGTGAGAGTGAATGAATAGTGGAATTGTAAAGCGCTTTGAGGGCCCCGAAAAGCGCTATATAAATGCAATCAATTATTATTATTGCTTCAAGCAGGGGACTTCAATTATCTTGTTAACAAGTGATGAGCAGGTGGGCTGTGGGTTGGACTAGTGGATTGATGAGGCTTCAGCAGCAATGTGGCCATCGTACCAGACTATCGTGGTAAGAAGAGAGCGGAGCTCAAAGGAAAGTTTTCATTTTACGAGTCAATCTGCACCCCAACCCTCACCTATGTTCATTGAGGTACTTCTGCATCTGCTTAGGATGCCTTCTGGACACTTTCCTTTGGAGGTTTTCCATGCACACTGAACTCAGAGGAGACCCTGGAGTAGACCTAGAACCCACTGGAGAGATTATATATCTCGTCTGGTCTTTAAACGCCCCAGGATCCCCCAGGAGTAACTGGAAAGTATGACTAGGGAGAAGAACATTTGGAAAAAACTGCTTTTCCTATTGCCACCCTTACCTGACTTTAGATAAGCAAATAACAATGGATTAATAGAGGGTAAGTATGTTCAAAATTGTTCAAAATGGCATTAAAATCTATTTTAGTATTTTTTACAAAATCACGTATTATTGAAAATTCCGTATTTGTGTTTACTACATACTGTATGTACATTAGTGGATTATTATTCTACATGCATTAATAGGCTTAAGTTGATCCAGTTAGAGCTTAACTTAATCTATAAAATCATATAAAGTCATGTTTTTCCAGCTTTTCATTTGGGAATCACCTACCTGTGAAGGTAAAAATACTGCCATTTAAAGTGTGCTGCAGGCAAAGATATTTAATGAAAATGAAACTGAGAAGTCCCCGAGAACAGAGTGAATCTCCATCAACGCTGATGAGGCAAACTATTCTTATGCAAATTATGGTGTTCTGATTTATAAGAATGAAAGGCTTTTCCTGTTTTTTTTTTTGTTTTTTGTTTTTTAAACACCACCACATCGGCAAAACTGCCTGGGTAATCTGCAGGATTTTCCTGCAAAGGGAAACTTGGGTTATAATTTTTGAAAACACTGAGAAATCTATCAAACAAAGATTACATTTATTTTTTGATGTTTGGACTGTTGGATGGACAAACTGGCTTGTTTCAAGAAGTCATCTTGGCCTTTAGGAGATTGTAATGGACATATCTGGAGGGATACAACTATTTGATTAATGAAGGTGGGGAAACTGAAGTTTTTGGATGCAAATCTAAACTCTAATTTGGAACTTGTCATTATCTTCAAAGGAAGATGAAGAAAACTTTAAGAATTTTGGGGGGTTTTTCTGATTTTTTTTCTATATCAAAGTCATATCCTTGATTTTTTCAGTGGTTCATCATTGAAATTTCCTTCCCACTGATATGTGTTATGGAAGAAAAAATATATATTATAGCCAGTATATTCATGTTTCAGCACAGGTAAGGTTTTCTGGCACTGTCATATTTTTCTCTCAGGGCTTATTCATCTTTAAAATGTATACGGTTGCAGGTTCAGTCGGATGTTTTGGATAAAAGGATCCTCCAAATTGCACAAGGTTGAATACTTATCTGTGAAATCCATGTGGAGAGGTACTTCCATCTCAACAACCCCTACAGCAGATAAGCCTTTTTTGTCCACAGATATGAAAAACTTACCACATTCAACCACAACTACGACACAGAAAAGTCTCACCTTCTCACTGCCTGAAATATATTTACTCTGTGATGAACTGATTATACTGATGCTTAACGAATGAAATGCTTTTCTGCCTAATGTTCTTTGGTGCTATGTAGCTTGAAAATACATTTTCCTCACCTGGGGATTTAAACTCTTTTCCTTTCTTTTTTTTGAATCATTAAAAGTGATGAAGCTTGAATGAACGAAGACTAATATGCAAAGAAACTGCAGCTGTGTGACTTTTTTCTGCAGCAGCGATTTAAATATGTGAACATGCAAACCGCTCAAAAGCACCTTTGTTGCTGATGACATGCGTTTGTTAATTCACCGGAGCTCGACACAGCTTCATTGGCAAAGTGTGGAGCCCATTCTCATGATCACCGTGCTCCCCTGTGCTCCTGATAAACACTCCCTAATGCATTCCTCCACACACCGGCCCCAATTTATATTCATCTGAGTCACACGGTCTGTAGTTTATATTAATATTCTTCCTGACTGAATCCCCTTTAATAATACAGCCATGTGAATAGAAAAGAGGTCCTGGCAGTTCCTTAATTATCTATTGTCAGTCTTTTATCTTCCCTCGGTCACATGGGAGGGCCTCGGACTCCTCCCCACCGCATACTCATGTCTCACCTCCATCAGGAGAATTTAGCACCAGACTATGCCTCCCTCTATTACTCCATTCATAAGGCGAGCAGCGTAATCACACCGCTGGCTCCTTAATCATGCTGCCGGGGGCTGCCAGCACAACAACCTCTCTGCTCCATTCGTGCTGAGGCACCTCGTGACTGATTGAGGCCACTGGTGGTGCTTGCACCTTGTGCCAGTTGTAGGTCCTCATCCTGCATTCTCCTGCCCGCGCTCCCACTCTGTGCCTCCGGAATAATCAGCGTACTCGTGTGTGGCGGTGAATGGTAGGAGCTAGAAAATGGATTTTCTCTCAGACAAAGAAGCCTTCCCAAAATGCTAAATGAACTAGTCACAGTGGTGGAATAAACAAAATGTAAACATACAACGGAATTTAATTACTATAGCAAACATGGACTTTGAATAAATTACACATTTGTCTTCTGTGGGGTTGCAGAAAATGAGCAGAAAAAAAATTCTTAAGGCTGGGATGATAGCTTTGAATAGTGGCAGAGGTACAATAAGAGTCTACCAAGTTTGTGGGCTTTTATTTTAAACTGAACACAAAGTTTAGGCTGATAAGATTTCCACTAAGTGCCTCAAACTAATGCTAAAGTTTAGTGATCACACAATATACACACTAAACAACTGGATGAATGTAGCACACAAAATACATGCAGTCCAACAAATCCATACAAATAGCGCAAACACTGTACAACAGATTTGGATGGGTGGATGGATGTGTATTTGGGCTAAAATTTGGGATAAAAAAACTGGTCTTTCACTCATCACATGTCCTGTGTGTCTGTTTACTAGCTGAGTAAACACTGGCTCCCTGCTGTCTTCCCAGCAGGAAAATAAACCTGGAGTACTGCGACATGGATTTAAGGTGCAAGTGATGATTGTGAGGATCTATTGGGTTATATCATTTTTTGTTAGAAATAAGAAATGTGCCTGCATGTTTTCTTATATGATGTGATGCTCACAGTGTGGTCAGAGATGTTGCAGAACCCAATGAACTAACATCCACTATTTCCACTATAAAACACTTCCACCCAAGTCACACAGGCCGGGCCTACAGAATGGTTGGCCATCATGGTCAATGCTTAGTTTGGAATTTGTTGACTGCTTAAAGTAAGGCAAACAATTTATTATAATTTTTTTTATTGCTAAAAAAATGGTTGTTCAGTCTACAAAATACAAATTTCTAGAATCCACACTGGAGAAGCAGCAACAATCAAATCTCTGGAGCACTTTTTCAGGTCATGTTTATGTTATGCCAGTTTGCAACATTTAGCAAAACTGCTTTGTTAATATTCCATTTTAATAGTCCATAATATTCCTTAGGAAATTAACCAGATATTGTCTCCTCGTACATCATTTCCTTATGAATTATTAAAGTATTCTGATTCTTGTAATTCATCAGGACATCTCGTTTCTTTTTAACAGATGGGAGTTTTAGGGGTTTTGCTCCTTAAGCCAATGTTCAGCATTCCTTCGGGGAGTTCGAGGATCTGCACACCAATCTGCAAATAGCAAAACTTTTTAAAGGTCATTTCCTAAATCTTTGCCAAATGTCTAATTTTGACAGGCGATGTTGAATATTTGTATAATCATTTCAGCATTGTTTAAATAAATTTATATCAGCGTCGAGGTGAAGTTTTAATAGTTCCGATTTTGGACATATGTTGATGGCAGGAGCCCAGGATTTGGTTTTAACTGCTGACAGCAGACGGCTTGTCCCCTTTAGTTGTCCTATTGTCATGCTGAGCTGGCTGTCATGACACCAAGGCCGAAAGACGCCTGTGGACACTCTGCAGTGATGGAGACGCAGGCAGTTCTGTCATCCAGACACAGACGACTGATCCCGTCCTGATAGCACCCAGGTCGACTATGACAGGAGCCACCACCTTCACTTAACATGCACCTTGTCTGTCCTTTTGCTGTTCAGTGTGCTGTGAAAAGGCAGCAGAGGGAGGGCTCCTCAAGGTCGACCCGAAAAGAAAAAACTAGCAGCAAAAGGCTCCAAAGTCAAACTAAGGATTCCTCAACAGTTTCTGCATCTTTTCTGACACATATTTGTCATATTGCTGAGTAAAATATCAGTACTGCTAGCTCTCAAATGGACAAGCATGGTAGGTTTCTCCTAGCTTATTCTAACTGCATCACCTCAACCATAAAATAAAACTGAAACCTTCTGATATAAAATAGTAAAAAAAGAGAAAGAGATTTTCCCATTGGTGTTGTATGGTGTATGCTTAATCAGATTCTTTGTCTTTGATACTTGTCATGATCATCAAACATCTCCACCATAGTAAAGAAAGCCTAGCGGCCACTGACACGTCAGATTGCAGTTCCACTAATGACCACTTGAGGCTGGTTCCTTCAATCTCTGATGTTAAAACACAAAACATCAGCCATTAAAACAATGTTTTAGAGCCTATTTCTTGCACTAATTAGCAGACAGCATGTGTCTGTGTGCTGCAGCCATATAAACTGAGAGTAATTGGTTGGTCCTTTTGTGCATTTACATTATCAGTAAATGATCAGAACCCAAAAAATTGACCAGAGGTGCCATAACTGAGCTTAGACTTAGCTTGACTTTAGCGGTTGTTGCTGCCATGTAGCAGGTACCTGTATTTGTCAGTTTAAAGATGTCGGTTTACTAATCATTTCTCAAACATAGTAAATAAACAAATAAATAAAATAAAAGGAGGCCAAAACATTAATGCAACAGGCTTCAAACTTCAGTTCTTGTTAACTTCTACTACACTGTATTCGGATTGAAAATATCAACTGATATTGGACAAATACACCCCAAGAGAAGGCTCTGCAGCTGGTGATCAGAATCTCCCAGAATATCACTAGCACCAATGTTGTACCAAGCTTCTGAGATACCAGTGAGGTGTCAGGGCCTAAAGCACATGAAAAAAAACAAAAACAAAAAAGCAACACCCCTGTTCACCCCGCTGCTGTCTGACAAGCAGACGTATCTGCTGTCATCCCACAAGACTTCACAGCAGGTTCTTTCCTCAGGCTGTAAGACAATGAAACCTCTGCACTTAACATGAAAAACAGATTTTTTTTTAAATTTCTAAATAATTTCTTCCTTTTTTGTTGTTTTTGAGTTGCATAAAGGGACTGCTTCTACAATTTTGTTGTGCAGTCATGTGTTACATAATGATAATAAATCATCTAGAATTGTTTACTCTGATCCAATATTTCCCCAACTGAAAGTCTTCAACCATCAAAAAAGGTTATTATCTAGTCACTAAAATGGATCCATGTTGAAAACAAGGTATTAAACCAGCACCAAGGCTGACAGAGGGGTGGACACAGCTGTTACTGTTTAGGTTTTTGTTTCTTTGTTTTTGTTTGTTAGCTTACTACAATATAATCAGGGATAGGCATGATTTTTGAACACTCAGATAGTCATTAAACTATTCAGAAAAATGCTAATTTATGCAACATTTTGTTTTTATTTTGTTTTTACTTATTTATTTATTTGCCCCCAAAACAACTATTTTGCACTTTTTCCATTTGGTAGTATGTAATGCACCACTACAGCCTGAAGGTGGTGGTAATGCACCTACTAGCCGTGTGATGAACATCAATAAACAACCAAAATAGTGGAACAAGTTACTAACTGACATTAGATTGATAAAATGTGTCAGATGCGGTGAGGTTAGCTGGTAATGTACAAAAAAGGATGAACAGGCAAAGACAAAAACGGGATCATCAAGTAAATTGCATTAGCTAAAGCTAGCATGCCACATGTTTTCCACAACTGTGCAGTCATTTGAGCCGACCGGGGTGGAGGATGAATAACAGACGAACAGGTTCCAGTAAAATAGCAGAGATAACAGTCAGTATCGGGAGGAAGTGGCTAAAACAAACATGGAGGGATTGGAGAACAAAAAGCACTGTCGTTGTTTAAATCACTTATATGGACTTATTCGGGATTTATTTATTTTACGATGGATAAGACAAAGAAAATGAATATGACACACGGGATTTGCAAGAAATGTTGTATAAAAGGAAAATATTCTAAGAATACAACCAATATGAAAGCTCATCTCATGGGTCATCATTCCAACTAACATCAGCTGAGGACGATTAAGCTAACATTAAGGCTGTATCCCAATTCAGGGTCTGCAGCCTTAAAGGCTGCATTTTAAGGCCGATTACGTCACAGTGGCGCGCCGAAGGCTGTCCCAATTCGAAGGCTGCTCGAAATGCGGCCCTCAAATGCGTCCTTCATTTCCCTGAATTTTAAGGACGTGGCGGTGTAGACTTCGTGGCCCAACACATCCCAGAATGCATAGCGCGGCGGTGGGTGTGGATAATTTTGCCGGAAAAAAAACGGAGGATGAGGGGCGCCCTAAGAGTAAACTTTAAGTAAGTACTGAATATTATGTCACTTATTTATGTGCAAATGTTTAATAACGAAGAACATTAAAACATTACTGTTGGCCACATGTCGGCAAAGTTATGTGACATTAGTGACGTTTGTACTAATTTGGTTTTAAAGCCTTTACTTTACAATATACGCCGTTCAATAGCTGAGCTTAATCTTACAGAGAATGATCAAAGCTCATGTAGAAACAAACAAACAAATGAACAAAAGATTTTTCTCCTTCATTTCTGTCAAACAAAGCTGTATGAAACGTTTCCAGCTGTTAGTATCATGGTTGCTAGGCAACCTGGGCAGCACGACGGAGGCTAGATCGTCCCATTTCACAAGCCTCGCACTTCCGGCCTTAGCGGTCTTTAAGTACGCGGCCCTTGAGGATCGTTGAGGCTGCGTACTTTAAGGCTGCAGACCCTGAATTGGGATACAGCCAGAGTCTGCTCAAATGAAAAGCTCACCAACACTGGAAACGCTGAACATGGAAAAACTACATCACACTTCAGCAAATCTATCACCTTTAAAGATTTCTCTCTGCGTACTGTAGAAGGGAAGAATAGTTGAGGAAAGTTTGAGTACAGCACAGAGGGTTGCATCAGCTTTTTGACATTTTCACTATCACGTTATTATTATTATTATATTATTATTATTATTTAATAGTAAAGTAATCTACTGTGGTATCGCAAGAACTTAGTTGTTTATATAAATATATGGGTATGCATAATAGTTATTATTCATAGATACATA
Organism: Neolamprologus brichardi; assembly: GCF_056152115.1. Taxonomy (NCBI): domain Eukaryota; kingdom Metazoa; phylum Chordata; class Actinopteri; order Cichliformes; family Cichlidae; genus Neolamprologus; species Neolamprologus brichardi. The sequence continues at coordinate 5,577,563 of NC_142105.1, read as the reverse complement.
CATCCTAAGTTCCTGTTATTCATCTGAAAGAAACAGATATTATGAGTGTGTTGTTACAATGGTAATGCCAGGAGAGGCAGTATTGGTTCTGTGTCACATTAATGTTTGTAAGAAAGTGGAAGAAGAGAGTGTCCTGTAGGAGGCAGTGAAACGGACGCTGATTTTCTGAACATGTACTGAAAAGAAGGTTCAGTAAACAAGTCGCAACGATACTCCTGTGTAAGGCTCAGTTATTTTATTTTTATTTTTTGAAGATGCAACATCTACACTTTTACTGTAATATGGGCATTTCATTTTATCATGTGGATGCAATATGATATGGGGTTCTTCTTCGTGCCTCTCTGCTGAGGACTGTAGCCTCATTATTGATCATCAAAATGTATTTACCTGTCAGACCAGTAAAACCAGTAAAAGCAGTGGTCGCCAAAAAAAAAAAAAAAGCAACTTAAGTTGAGTTTGTGCTTCAGTCTGTCAGAATCAATAACTGATCAGCTGATCAATAACTGAAAGGTTGGCACGGTGGTTAGCACTGTTGCCGCACAGCAAGGAGGTCCTGAGTTCAATTCCACCATCAGGCCGGGGTCTTCCTGTGTGGAGTTTGCATGTTCTCCCCGTGTTTGCGTGGGTTCCCTCCGGGTACTCCGGCTTCCTCCCACCGTCCAAAGACATGCAGCTTGTAGGGATAGGTTAATTGGAAAAATCCAAATTGCCATTAGGTGTGAATGTGCGATTGAATGTGAGCGCAAATGGTTGTCTGTCCCTGTGTGTTGGCCCTGCGACAGACTGGCGACCTGTCCAGGGTGTACCCCGCCTCTCGCCCTATGACAGCTGGGATAGGCTCCAGCGCCCCCCGCGACCCTGAAAAGGATAAGCGGAAGCGAATGGATGGATGCAATATTGCTGACGGGTTTTATTCAAAGGGTTGGTCAGTCGTTCCGTTTGTAGCAAAAAAACAAAAAAAAGATCTCATACAAATTCAGTTTGACAAGTTTACCACTTGGAAGATTGCAAAATGTTTAAAGCTGCAATGATATCACTTTGTGAGCTGAGTATAATGATGATATTGTATTGGGTCTCTCTCTCTCGCACACAACTATGTTTTTTAAAAGTAAAACTCTGTTTCAGTGCTCATGACGAAGCAACTTTGATTACCAAAATCTACTCTGAGTCGGAAGTTCGTCTCCATACTGTTTCTCACAGACATTTAAGGAGATTAAAAGCCTGTTATTTCCTGTTTCCAAAGATCAGTCCCAACTTCTTTTAACAAGGAATCTTTGAACGGAACTGTCATACAGAGCAAGTCAGCCCCTGCACTTCTCCAAACAAATTTCTTTAAACTCTTCACAGTGATAAAGGAGTGTGTATCTGTGAGCCCCAAAAAGGCATGAAATGACCATCACATTACTGCAAGCAAACTCTGGAGTATATTCAAAGTGCTCATTGTGCTTCTGTATCTCATGACAGCAGACTTCTGACTACAGCAGTTTTATAACACTCTCGGTGATATCCAGCTGAGATGTTTGTAGGAAATGAGGTTGATATGCGTTAACTGTCTATATGTTGGTACACTGCTAACAATCTCTTTGGGTGTATTTGTTTGGATGTTTTTAGGCAAAGTCTTTGATGTTTGAACTTCCTCAACAAAAAATCTAAGTTTCCCAGATGGCGACTCTTTGTTCATCCAGCAGCAGAGGATATTGCTGGTAAGGCTAATCATCATGTTTTATTATCTAATCTTTCTTTTTTTAAAATTATTGTTATTGCAAACAAGATAATGTGAGAGTAAAAAAAATGGAAAAACAGATTTTTATTACAAATGATAAACACATTAAGTAAATTTTTGGTTTCTTATCAGTTTTTGGAAATACACACTTATTGTCATTGCTGCTGTCTTTAATTATTCCCTAATTTAAGGAAAATAAAACATTTTTTGAGGACATTAATTGAAATAGCGCTTAAGATTTAGGGCTGAGGAATACTAAAAGAAAAAAAATCTTATCAGAATTGTCTATATTTTAATATCGGTGATGTTAATATAAACATCAAAATATAAATCAAATTTGATTTTCTGTCCAGCTTAGAGGTTTCTTTTTACTCCTAAGTGAGATGTGATAATATACGGATATGGATTTTGGTTTAAATATTTAGGATAGATGCCTATACAGTAGATATAATATAGGTACCTGTGCTAAAAATTCTCTGGTAAAAGTTGAAGTATTGATTAAATTTCTTTACTCAAGTAAAAGTGAAAACGTACAGGCTCTGAAATGTACTCAAAGTAAGAAAGTAAACTCTTTTGAAGACAAAAGATGGCTGCTGTTCCCTAAGCCTGGTTCTGCTGGAGGTTTCTTCCTGTTAAAACTGAGTTTTTCCTTCCCACTGTTGGGGTCATATGATTGTTGGGGTTTTCTCTGTTGTATTACTGAAGAGTCTGCCTTCAAATAATCAGTTCTGTTGTGAGCGCCAGTGGATTTTCTTTGTGTACAAGCTACGATCAGCTGCTCTGAGGTTTACTGCTCTTTATGGAGTACACACAACTGAATTCAACAAGATGTAAGCAGATGTTTCATGAGTTTTCTTGGCTGATGTTCATCCTCTACAATGACAGTATACTGTTTATGCAGTATACTGTTTTAAGACAGTATAAAGCTGGTATGAAGGTGGAATTAAATGACTGAATCTCAGAATCATTAGCTTAAATTCATTTTCATTCCTGTTACCCTTTATGTAACCCAACTCTGGCCATGAGCACCACTGTCCAACATATTCTTCTTTACATTAAATCCAACACAGTCTGCCAAACTAACCCGTTCACAAAAATAAGCATTTTCATGCAGCCATTAAATAGCACAAAGTAAGTATACCTCAGTTTGTTTTGCAGGACATTTTATGATATGAAGAAAACAAAAACATAACTTTGCATTGCATACAGATTCAATATCTTATTTAACAAATGATGACTTTTTAAATTTCCAGTTTATCAAATGCACTACTTACCTTTAAATCTAACCTCTCTTCTTCTCTCCTGTCTTTCTTATCTTTTGCCATCTCCAAGTGAAGTTAGTTCTCATTCTTTTCTCTCTCTCAGAAATACAGCAGCTGAACCTTTAGCCACATACGCAGTTTGTGTGTTTGCTGATATTTAATGAGCTGATAGAAACAGTTCATTTGAAATTTCCTGATACTAAAAAAAGTTACTCCCTTTATGCTCTCTTCTCTTCTGTAAGGCTGAAATGCCGCTACCACAACTTATCACAAATTAACAAAACAAACCAATGAAAAAATGGCCCACTTTAACCCCTATGACACTATAAATAATGCATAAATTATATGGTGTTACCTCTTTCATGTCTTTGGATATGGTAATCTTTGGTGATTGATACACCATTAGGATTAGCGATGGGTATCGTTTAGGTTTTATCCGATACCGGTGCCAAACCGGTACTTTTGAAACGGTGCCGGTGCTTAAACGGTGCTCAAACCGGTGCTTAAAGAATGGAGAACACAAAATTGGTCCAAAAACCTCTCATGTTCAGCTGTTTTTTTGTAAAAAGATAACAATGTTAGCCTTTTCTGCAGCTATAGGGCATATATGGTATCACTCTTGGCTGGAAGCAGCGCTTAAACAATGGAAAAAAAAACACAAACTTTGTCCAAAAACCTCTCATGTTTAACTGTTTTCCACTTTTTCTTTGGTCATTTTAGCCTTTTTGGCCAGGGTGAAGGGAGTACCTGCCATCAAACAGGAAGACAGCCGCATGTAGCTATGATGATGTTTGCTAGTTCACCTTACGTGTATTAATGTAATAACGTGGTTAGCCTACTCAACGTAAATTACACACGAACAACATGAAGCTACTCACGCAGAGAAGAACGGCTGCTGCCGCCATCATCATCATCATCATTTCTGCTACACTGGCAGGGCTAGGGGCCAGGACTCTCCTCTTCGGGTTTTTGGGGGATGTTGCTAACTCCGGGTCAATAACAGGCAACACATCTGCAGTAGATGTGCACGGTGTGAGGTCTCGCAGCAAGCTATCAAATATGGCGCATTTCTCGGCTTTTAAAAAAAAAACGCTATGCGTCGCCAGGTGTTTCATAAGATTTGAGGTGTTACCTCCTTTGACAGTATCACAGTAGGACCTTAAAGCACTTGTTGCAGGCTGCTGAGTTTGCATCTTTTGCTGTGAAGTACAGCCAGACTTTTGACCGCTTCGCCTTGGGCGTTTTTAATCTGTAGCTCTGCTCTAAAAGAACGTACGTACCTGGACCCGCATACTATCCTCGGAAACGTAAAATGATTGGCTAGAATCTAAAGTGTGTCGCAGCTCAGGAAAAGAAAGCACCGAAATGTGCGCTGCTTTTCGGTCTGGTTACTACCGTTTATGACAGAACCGGTGCCATCATGGCACCGGATACCGGTACCCATCCCTAATTAGGATTGCCTTTTATGTGTTGCTTTTCAGGCTCAAACCAGTTTGATGTAATCAGTAGAAAGTACAGATATGTGTTAAAAATAAATACTCAGGTAAAATACAGATACCTGAAAATTCTACTTAAGTACAGTAACAAAGTATTTGTACTTCATTACATTCTATCTCTGTATTTCTGCCTTTATCACTTCTGTCACTGAAGAAGTAGTAACAACAACAGAGCTTGAACCAGAGATGAGACTTAGGAGGTTTACGAGCTGTTATTATTGTGATTTCAGTGTTCACAGAAAATTAACCAATGAAATTACCAGTTTCCAACATTGTCAGACACAGATTTACACCCTGTGGAGAACACTAATGTAGCAGGCATGATTATTTACTACAACTTTGACCAAAGAGAAACTAGAACATCCAGCAACAACAGAATCATTGATTTCTAAGTTTTATTCCACTTAAAATCCTTGCAGATACTTGTAGTGTATGAACCAGCCCTGAGTCAAATCCCTGCTGTCTTGTATCAATCAATATGAACATATAGTATCCATCATGTAGCTGACCTACCGTCACAACAGCTTTCAGACCACAGAGTGTGACCTTGGAGAAAACTAGCAGAGCTAAACATGCAGCAGCATGCACCTTTCTCATTTCCATTCAGGCACCCAGTGAACCCCCCCAAATGTGTTCAATGTTTCACAAATCATATAGGTCCCCATATTTGGATTTCTCTCTCTACTAGAGCAGGATGCCAGCTTTACACCCAGGCCCTGGTGGATCAGGCCGTTGGCCAGCCAGCCGTCATTAGGAGAATTTACCTCTCACTGCCTGTCGCTGTTGAGTGCAGGACCAGATGTGATGCCCGTCTCCTGGGTTGCTAAACACAGCGAGACGCATCCTGCACGGGGGGAAATAATTCTAGAGAGCAGCTCTATCACCGCCAGGAGGAAACATCATCCAGCTCTTGCCAGCTCGACAGCTCTTAGCCAAAAAGCCAGCTGTTCAGAGAGAAAATCTGAGTGCACAGAAAGAAGAAGTCGTCTTGTGGTTTTTAGGCCAAGAGGGACTCCTCCATAATGCAAACCTCTCAACTGAAGAGCTAGGCTACAGAACTGAAGGAGGACCTTCACTGCAATCTGGCTCATGAATTTAAAGTTACTTCAGTAAAACTACAAGGAAAAAACAGATTTCTGCCTTTCTGTTGTTATCTATGAACTCACACTTCACACATTATTACAGCAATCTCACTTTGCAGTTGAGTTTTTCTTCTGTTTCCACTTAATTAACAGTGACACCTAGGAACTGATAGGAGAATTTTTAGCATAGAAGCGGTGATAAGTGCGTTGTATTGCTCGTTATCATGTTTATACATATTTTTAGGATGTGCAACTCCAAGTAAGTTTTTGAAAGAAAATTAAACACGTTTATTTCTCTGGCCTAGGATTAGCCACATTGCTATATTCCTTATAACACCACACCTACTACTGTCTGTCCACTTCTATAGAGCCTGTACAGAAATTAAGATGCGTCCCTTCACTTTGGAACAAGTTAGTCCTTCTTAACCTGTTGAGGATGATAAGCCAAAATAATAGTAGTCATTACAAGCACAAAAAGTCTCAGTCAGTGTGGCTTTGTTTTGAAATGGCATAATTGGGTGTAAACATCTTCATATTCTGGGCAGCTGGCCAACAGGAATATATCACCATTACTGGGGAAAAGGCAGTGCTGCATGAGGGGAGATATTTTCAGGAATGTAGCAATGTACAAGTGTCACATGAATCTGTTTTTTTTTTCTTGTTTTTAGTTATACAACACGTTTTAACAAATACAGGTTTCATAAATCATAAAGGTAAACACTGTAAATAACTTTTGATTTGCTGAAGTGATGCTAGCAACTTTGGCGAATGGAGGTTTTCTGGATCAGATGTTTACTCAGAGTTGTTAATGAGACACTTTGTATACTGAGGGCAGACGTGTTAGCTGAAACCTTTGCGGGTTCACTTGTTATGGTCTAATTTTACCTGGATGTTACTCACAGAGCACTAATCCTGGCTTTTACATGATTTTACGTGATGCAGTTGTTGACAGCAGAGCAGCAGGTAATTTGTGCCTCTAGAAGAATCAGTTTCTGTCTTTGTTAATTAGAATCAAACTCATAAGAAGATTAAGAGTAAGAGATGCTTCTTTTGACCTCACAAAGGCAGTTTATATTTTAATTACATTAAAAAAAATACAGTCATATGCTTCTGGGTCAAAAATATCCACTGGGGCCATTTGGGGTTTCGCAGCTCATGCAGGTTCTCATCAGTGCTTTGTGTTTTGATATTTAAACTCTAGTGATCCAGGTAACTTTAATGTGAGTAAAAGTATCTTCACAACATAAATGGCCACGCTACCTATACCTATTTTTTACTTGATTTTTTTTTGTTTGTGGGTGTCTTGGTGGTGCATTTTGCGCCCTTTAAAAGGTAATGGGTATCAACGCAAAATGAAAGTTTACTTCGTTACTGAAAAGAGAGGATTGATGAATGGCACACACACGTGAAGTTATCTCACAACCACCCTATTCCAGGATTCATTGCCAATCCTGAGCTTGAAGAAGCTTTTTGGAAAAAATGGTGGATGGTTGAGGTGAAGTGGTCCAGAGATAAACTTTTTAAAAGTAAGCACTGAGTTTTATCTTACTCAAATATCCAATGGAACAAATGTTAGCATAAGGAAGAAAACTGAAATTAAATTTATCTAACTTTCAGCCAAGTTATGTGACATTAGTGATATCGCCACTTAACATACTTTGACTGGTTGGCTATTTGGTTTAGTTTAATGTCAAAGTTGGGCCGGTTTGTCTTAAACGTTTTAGCAAAACAAACAAACAAACAAGCAGACAGTTCACTTTTTAAACTAAGTATGTTTACTGGGCCAAACATTTGATCCGTGAACTGTGATAAGGAAACAGACTGACTTAACCATCATGTGCTAAAGTCATATTTACATGAGCTCTCATCCTGTATAGCTGTGTTTCTCGACCTTTAGGAGCCACGGCAAATATTTCAGGTTGGAAAAATCACAGGTACATCACCAAACATGACTGTTATGTAATGTCATCTTGTCTTCTTCTGTTTTACTGGCAGTTGGCAACCCATTTAATTAGAGCAGGTAGTTGTACTGCCCTCTAGTGGAAGAGAATGTAAATGTTCAGCCACGCCGGTCACTTACAGTACTAATCAGGTGGAACCAGATAATCTTCCACGGCACACCTGATCATTTCTCACGGCACATCTATGTGGTTGGGAAACACTGCTGTATAGAGCAACTAATAATAAGACATGCAGTAAATGCACAATTTTTGGCATGTTTATATCATACAATCGGAGCCTGTCGCCTTTGTTGTAAAGCACAACATTTCTGCAGGATTATATGTTCCGTTTCCCCTTTTTAATTTAATTTTTGTCTCTGATTTGTCTTTGATTGAGGGGCGACCGTGGTTCCGGGGGTTGGGAAGCTCATCTTGTAACCGGAAAGTTGCCGGTTCGATCCCCAGCTCTGTCTGTTTTGGTCATTGTGTCCTTGGGCAAGGCACTTCACCTACCACCTACTGGTGATGGCAAGAGGGGCCAATGACAACCTTGCTTCTGTCAGTCTGCCCCAGGGCAGCTGTGGCTAAGACTGTAGCTTGCCTCCACCAGTGTGTTAATGTGAGAATCAATGAATAGTGGAATTGTAAAGCGCTTCGAGGGTCTCGAAAAGCGCTATATAAATGCAATCCATTATTATGATTAAAATATAAAAAATATATACAGGTGATTCTAAGAGCAAATTGTGTTTTCATCTGATTGTTAACAGAGACTTGATAACGTTTTTGGCTTTTATTGTTAATCGCCATGGTTGTTTTCCTTCTGCAAGTAGAGTCAGGAGAGACTGAGAAACCCACCGTGAGAGCTGAGAGGTGAAGGGACAGAGGCTTTTCACCCCTGGACAATTTCGGCAGTGTTAGGAAGAGGAGCCAGCAGCAGCTTAGAGATGAAGAGGAGAACAGGGGGAGAACAGATATCTGTTCTCTGTAGTTGAGGGACTGGTGGAATCATTTAAAACAATTTCTAGATATTTGTTTCTTGTATTTGCAGAGGTATCTCTAACACAAAACCAAACAGCTGCATATAGAGAATCACAAAAAGAAATTTGTGGTGAATCACTGATGTTTATCCTGCAGGACAGGACAGGGGGAAGGACAAATAAAGGAAGGAAACCACAGACAATTTGATAATGCTTTCATTTATCCAGAATATATTTAGTTAAAATATTGTTCTCATCGAAGTGAGACGGTGTTCTTCACGGCCGAGTCCTTGGAACGATGCAGCCCTTGACCTGACAACAGTGTCACCTACAGGAAGCTTTTCTCTGAGGCACTTTGATCTGACACAGCAGACGCAAAGATGGACGTAGCTTCTGGGTTTATAAATTGAAGCCAGCACATAAGTGGCTTAAATCTGCATTCTTTTTTGTGGTCAGCAGGAGGGGACTTCACTTGTTGGAATATACAGCCTATGGTTGGAACCATTTTCAGTGGCCGTATCCCCTCACCCACCCCACCCCTCGTTCCTTTTTCATTCATTTTTGTCTTTATTAGAAATAACTGTTGATGATTGGACAGGAAGGCAGGAAAAGAGAAGGGGGCGGGTAAAGTCTCTGCCCTTGTACAGTTCATTGGTTTCATGCTCTACTAACTGAGCTATGGGGGCAGACCGCAAAGGAACAGTTTGCTTTATGATGGATATGCAAGCCTCTGAAAGAAGGCTCAGATCATTTCTTATTTTTCTGTTATGGAAATATGGAAAAAGAACAATACTGAACATAAGAATGCAAAAACAAGGTTGTAACATGCTGAGCTAATTACAGGTGTCCTTCGATTACACTGGTAAATACAGCTAAGACTGATTTGGTCTAATAGAAACACTAATAGTGCTTTTCTGGTTTTAACAAGTACTAAAAGGAGCTTTATATTACAGACTATGTTCACTTATTCAAACACACTCACATTAATTCTGCACACACACACACCACAAACAGTTGGATGCACTGGGTGTTCCCACCGCTGACCCTGCGCTCCACCTCCTGAGTGCCAGCGACCACATCCCACTGAGCTAAAACATTGCCCACTGTTCTTAAACAAAGCTACTCTGGCTGTCTGTTAATTCACCAGTTTCACCACAGGACAGATCGGAATGGGTTTGTAATGTCTGTAAAATTTCCAGAGTGTGAAGAACCTTAACTTTTCATGCAGCACCATTATCAGTTGGGCAGCACTGTTGCCTCACAACAAGAAGGTCCTGCGTTTGATTCCACCACCTTCCTTGTGTTTTTCTGTATGGAGTGCTCTTTGCAGGTTCTTTCCATGCACACTGGCTTTCACCCACAGAATTCCACCCATAGGTATGAATGGGAGTGCGAATGGTTGTCTGTTTCTCTGTGTTAACCCTGCATCTGGCGATCTGTCCAGGGTGTACCCCACCTCTTGCCCTATACCCTGATAAGGATAAGCAGAAGATGATGGACCATCATCTGTTTACGAATAAAAACCCTGCAAAACTGACAACATTTAGCACCGGCATGACTTTAGCATGCTGATGTTGAGGCTCCTTGGCTATAGATTCTTGTTACTGACAGACAGCAACACAGCCCTTCTCTGGAGATCTTTTTTGCTCTATTTAATTGGTCTACAACGTTCAAGCACAGACGTCATGGCCATAATAAATACAATTTTCATATTTCAAACACATCATGAAGGGAATGTGCATACACAAACTAAATGACCGAAGTCTTACTCTCAACCTTCAGAATTACTGAGAATGAATGGAGCCCCCGTTGCCACCATTCACATCCTTCCTACTAGTGACAGCTGATGAAATAATACCCATATTATGGATGACACACCAATATTAACAAAATAGGAAAATTCTAGCCTGACACTATAACGGTGTAACTAAAGCAGGAAGTCATAAACTGGCAAAAGGCCTGCCACATTCTGCCCTCTGCAGCTGCATGTGCTGCCATTTGTCACAGAAATTCAAACTGAATTCATTTTGTCACCTCACACACAATCAAACACACGCACGTGTATGGCGCTGACCTTTTAATGCATGTCACTTGCTGGAGAAATGATAAATAACTTTGTCTATCACACTGACACATTAAGCTATATATATATATATATATATATATATATATATATATATATATTGTGCGACACTCAACTTGTGTCTGCTCTGAGATGCATTTCATTCTTGCCTGATTTAATTACATTTAGCAAATCAAAATACTGAAATAAAGTACTGTGCAAAAGTTTTGAGCCACCCCTCACTACTTTACACTTTCCAAAGAAAAGGGGAAGTGCAGCAATTTCTTGAAACAATTGCAGACATAAATGGAAATACAGTTTTTAAGGCATAAACAATTTCTGCAATTCAAAAAGCTTGAAAATCTATATTTGGTATGACCACCTACATCTTCAATATAGCCTGAATTTTCTGAGGCAAACTTTCTTGGTATTTCTTTAAGTAGGGTTCAGGAATATTTCTCCAGGCTTCTTTAAGGACATCCCAAAGCTCTTCTTTGGATGTTGGCTACCTTTTGTTCCATTCTCTGTCAAGATGACCCCACACTGCTTCAATAATGCAGAGGTCTGGCCTCTGAGGAGGCCAATTCATGACTGATAGTATTGTATTGTGTGCTTTTTTTTTTCCAGGCATGCTTTTAACATGCCATGCTGAAAAACTGAGGCTGACGATAAACTTTGTATATCAGACACTTTCCAGGTGGTATTGTGTTTTTCTTCTTTTCCTGCTTCCTTTAGTGGTCACCAGAGCGAATCATGTGCCTCCATCTCAATGTATCTTTAGCATCCTCTTCTTTCACATCAACGGTCTGCATGTCATAAAGATGGTATTTCATGGTGAAACCAAATCTCACTGCAGTTTTTTGTGTTTATAATTCCATCAATTTTGAGAGCCTTGACCCAAGACCACTGGCTGAAATGCAGCTCCAAACCATAACAGAGCCTTCATCATGTTATAGAATAGAATAGAATAGAATAGAATAATCCTTTAATTGTCTCACAAGGGGAAATTTGGTTGTAACAGCAGCCAAAAAGACAAATATACAAACAAACAGTACACAGGACACGGAACAGAAACATACACAATTTTTCTTACATATTTACATTAAGGACAATGGTTACTATAAACAGAGAGTACTGTACAGTTATTAAATTAAATAAAAATAATTACAGGTAAGAGGCAAACCAGGTTGTAGTGCGAATTGGTTAATTAACTAACTTATTGCAGTTACAGCATTGATGTAAACATCTATGTTTGTTGGGAGCAGTTCAGATTGTACAGTCTGACAGCTGCAGGGAGGAAGGACCTGCGGAAACGCTCCTTCATGCATCGAGGATGCAGCAGTCTGTCACTGAAGGAGCTCTGCAGTTCTACAAATGACTGCTGTTGTACAAAGATTTTACCAGAACTTTAGATTCACCACTTATTATCAGCACAGTTCTCGTGTAATCTGACCTACTTCAGCCTTTTCTCCATGTTTCTCCTTTCCACTAAGACCATTTCTGATGAGGCAAATAGTAGATGGCACAACTTAAGGTGTCAGATGGATCTCTTAGGTTCTGTGTCAGGTCTGCTGGATTTTTTTCTTGTACTTAAGAACATGAATTTCAGATACTAATAAGTATCTGAATTTGTCAATTTGTCCATTTTCCTCAAATTTTTTAAGGGCATGCTGCACACCATTCCAAGATATGCCAAGCTTTTGGCTAACTGATTTTTAGAAATCATCTATGCCCATGAAACTGTGCCATCTTTGGCATTTTTGGTGATTCACCTGAAGAAACAGGAAGAAATTATGTGGTTTTGCAACAGGTTGCTACTACCTTAAGATACAGTTTAAAATGGATTATTTGCTGATTATTAGTTGTCTGTTATGGGTAGACAACATCGTTCATTTCTAGAGTTTTGTGCTTGAGTGATTCATAGGTTAGAGTTATATGTTTACGTGGCTTAACAAATAAAGAAATTAAAAATCCATTTGAAAATGGTCAGGTACGAGGACAGAAAATAAGTGAAAAAGCAGCCTGTGTCACAAACTTTATAAGACTTGGCCTGGAGAATTATTGTACAAGACTACTTTCAAAGATTACCAACAAATCTGGCTTGATGGAAGCAAAATATAAAGACGTCAATACTTTTGCACAGTTCTGTGGGATACAAGTAGAATCTCAAACATGAACTATGAGTATTTTTAATTGTTCTAGCTTGGTTTACTTATCATCAAGGCTGAGACAAAGACAGTACAATTAGAACTCACCCATGCGAAGTGTAGTCTTTGATTACATTTTCCCTCTGTCATAAATCCTGTTTGAATGATAACATTTCTGCTTTCCCAAGACTTCCTTTCAAGGCTGTCCGTTTCACTTAGCTGAACAGGACAAACACACTGATGGTGAACTTTGCATCAGCCTTCAGCTACTGATAAAAAAAAGACCTTAGGTTTGTTATCTTTATCAGACCATCACCCTACTGTCTTGTTTAAGTAAACAAAGATTGTCAACACGTAACATGGCAGCTTTCCCATTAGGGATGACCTGGTGGCACAGAATTGGAAATTTACTGTAGACGTCATTCAAAGCTGTTAGTCTTCTTTGCAGTGATTGTGCACTGCAGAAAAAAGGGGCTGTGGTTCAAGGTTTATTCTCACTCTTTAAAATGGCCATAACAAATACACTAGATGTCAAATCTGTCAATGCTGTGAAGGTTTCAGGCACACAGCATAATCAGCCATTGGACTCTGTGCAGTTGTGCAAAAGTAAACTTTAAAATTTTCAGCACCTCAAGGACTTCTTGTTCATTCTTGACAGCTGTGAAGAAGGGACAGAAGAAGCAGAAGAATGAAGGAAACCAGATAAAGAAGAAGTGAAAAAAGTACAGAAAAGAGTCAGGCAGATAGAAAAATAGACCTTGGAGTGAAATTATTTCGGCGAAGTCCATAGAGCATTCAAAATAGTGCTTATTTAGCCTTGGTGCAACACTTCCATTTCTAAAGCAAATTATTTAAGCTCCCTTGCCCCTTCCTTTTTGGAAACTTTAATTTAGCTGCCAAACAACAGGTCTGAACTGCATTTTGGTGTGCAGCTGTATGTCTGAGATGACCATGTTTGAGATAACTGGTCCCAGTATGTCATGGAGAACAAAGGATTGAAAAAACTGTCTAAAACAGAGCTTCCAAAGTCTGAGCTTTTGGCATATAGGAATGCATTGTACTAATGTTGACCTTTTATTCGAATGATTTTTTGAACATGTTTATAGATTGTAACAATAATGACAGAAATCATGAAATGTTTGAATTATGATTTCTGTCATTAAGTCATTCAGATAAGTGTGCCTGTGGGGCTTTAAACAGTATCTACATTACTAAGTAGATGTTAGGTCTCCAAGAGAGGTATGTTTCACCAGTCAGGTTCCAAGTGTCTCTCAACAAAACAGGCTAATTTTCAAATATGGACACCTCTGACTTCAAAAAAGCAAAGGCAGTGATCGCTAAAATGACACATTTGAGGCTTCAAAATAGTAGTTAACAAACCAGTAGGTGAAGTCAGAGCAGATAAGTCCACTTTTATAAAAGTCTGTAATGGAAAAAAAGACATTTTATGAAAATTTCCAAGTGCACTTGAGAAGAAAAAAAGGAAACAAAACATCAATCTTACCATCTGCAATTTTACATGCTGCAAAACACGATGAGCAAAGGAAGAATGATGTGAAGTGATGAAAAACTCCTGAACAGCCAATAAATTAGCTTTTGTGATTTTATGTGATTTGTTTGGCATATCTGCTCATTTGTTTGTTGTTCTTTTTGTTGCCAGGATTACTCAGAAAGTAGAAGCAACTGGGAATGACGGCAACTCAGTCATGAAGTGATAGGTCACGTAAAATCACAGAGCGGGGTCAGAGGATGCTGATGTAGATCTAAAAATGTCATGTGGCCTTTGGACTAATTCAAGAACAGTGTGTAGACAGCTTCATGGAATAGGTTGCCATGGCCAAGCCTTATATCAAGAAGCACAATGAAAAGGATGAAGTGGTGTAAAGCATGACGCCACTGGAAAATACATGAATTCAAAGATTAAAAGGTGTGGTCTAATACATTGTTCATAGTATATACTTTGAGTGAAGTCACTCATTTGATTTTAAAATCCACAGAAGTATTTTATATAGACACAATGAATACGTCTCTTGGCAGTTTTATATGACCAGCAGACTATTTGTGGCAGAGACAGTGGTGGGTTAGCTCTAATTAGCCTAGACCTGAGCTTGCACCCTACTGTGATTTTCAGTTATTTCTTTAAAAGTCTCCCCACTTTTCAGAAACAGATGACTTCAATCCACTAGTTAAAGAAAAGAGTCTTCCCTTGACTTGTTTATTATATCTGATGGTTACAGCAGCAGCTGTTGCTACGCATTGGCTGACACTACACTACAAATATTAATATAGTGTGTAAACAATGTTAAAGGAATAAGCAATTAAGTTAATAGCATTTAACACCATATGATATAATTAAATACAAAAAGAGTGTGAGACATTGAGTGTCCGCTGTCAGAGAAAACTATATTTGAAACCAGAAAGGACCACATACTGACAGAAGAGCAGGCATGATACCATCAGCTCTCTGTGAATACCACTGAGTGAGGAGGAATCAAATGATGGATTACTGGCTTGAAAAGATTTTACCTGGTTCATTTGATTGAATGCTGCCCAGTTGTGGAAGCTACACACAGCTTCTGAAATTTCTTGCACAGACGAATTATCCTCTACCAGCTTGACTATGAATTAGTCAAGCTGTTGGAGGATGTGTAATAAAAACTAAATGGCCAAAAAGTTATTCACTCTGTGCGCATTACTTTAGTGCTGATTATTGGTCTACATAAAGGACAGATAACTGATTAATTGACCCATTTAACATCCTCTCATATGTCAATTAGTATTTGTTACGTTCCCCTGAGGGGTCTAGGCGGTGAGGGGGAAGTAACAAAAAGTGTCCAGGTCAGAAAAAGGAGTCAAGGAGGCAAAAGGGTTAAATCAAAGAGTTTTATTAAAATTCCTATCAAACTCAACTAAAAGAGCGGACAAGCCGCTAACACCATTTAAGGAAAACAAAACTCAAGCGTTGGTCAATAACGTAAACAGTAAGTCAAAAAGAGAGCGCAGCTCACTTGCTGCAACCACACTAATGGCACTAATGCCAGAGCTCACCTTTCACTGGGCTTAAATACTTTTAATTACTGATGTGGGTCAGCTGTGTAAAAGGGAAAGGTGGCACCTCATGCAGAAGAGGTGGTGGGACACGCCCACACAGGCACCTTCAGGAGGAGGCCCTGCTAGGGCCGTAACACCCACTCCCATAAATACAAACCCGTGGTTTGTTAAATTATAACAGTATTATCCTTCACTTCCATTGACAGCTGCTTCAATCATCCATCTCAAAGTTGGCAAAATTTTAACCTTGAATCCACCCACTTGGATTCGCTATCTGAAAAGAGCAAACTGAGGTCATTTGGGCATTTTGTAAGGATGCCTCCTGGGCGAAGTGTTTTGGGCATGGCCCACCAGGAAGAGCGCCTGGGGCAGACCCAGCATAGGCTGGAGAGATCACAGTATATCTTTTGGATAGTCTGCGAACACTCTGGTGTTCCTCTGTATAAGCTAGAAGAGGTGACTGGGGAGAGGGAGTACTGGGCACCCTTGCTTAGTTTCCTTCCCCCACGAACTGCAGCACACACCTGTCAAATCTCCATCTGATTCACGCCACAAATATTTTAATCACCTCTCAAAAGCAGATAAATAATAACATCATAACCAAAATGCAAGTTTGATCCACCACTTGTGAATTACACATTGCAGCTGCAACCGTGTTCAGACCACTTAAAAGCCCTTGTTGAACTCTACTTTGGTGAGGTTTCACAAAGAAATTATGGAGAAACCTTCCACCTCTATTTTACTGCTGCCTGGCTGAAACAACAAAAGCTGCAGACAGCTTTATCTGAATGGATCAATAGTGCTGCAGTTTGGCTTCTTCATTCTTCATTGTCAAAGCAAAGGTGAATGCTAATTAGCCAAAGGGCTAGCTATCTAACATTGACCTGTGGATCATTAGATTCAGGGTTACTGTAAGTGCTCCGGGGCAGTAGTAACATGACTAATAATTTGGTTAGATTGAGCCAGTGGGCGATGTTTCCCATTTGGCCCATGTGCTTGTGCGGTCCTATGCAGTAGTATACAAGCTACTTTTGTAGCAGCTAGTCATCAGTGCATTTGAACAGCTGTAAAATATTTCAGCTCAACAAACCTGGTTTTAAAAAAACTAAACAAAAACAAAAAAAACTCAGGTAGGAGGGCACCATTTTGCCCTCTGGACTGCTAAAACAATGAACTCAACAAAACAGATCAGACTCTGAAACTAAAGAAGAGTCCAATTATGCGAATTTTTGATGCTTAGAAAAATAGTACACTCACTTTGAGTTTGGCCCCCTTTTTTATTACAGTCAATGCTGGAATTATTCATAAAGGGACCAGACTTTACAGCTAAGAACCAAATATACTGTAGGTATTTTATTAATGATTTCAGAAAATTCAGCTTCATTCAAGTCAGTCTTAGCCCCACAGCAATCTCCTGACCTTATGTTAATATGCCTAACGTTTTATCAAGAGCGAATAAATTGTTTAGATAACTTAAAAAAAGGAAACACAGACTTAAACTTTGAAAAAAATGACACACTGTTAATATTTGTATTTTTAGAAGACTCTGTCATATTTATTTAGAGCTATTAAGGGTGAGTTACTACTGTTGTAGTGCTTTCGCCTTATAAAAGGCATATGCTGTTTGCTGCAGAGCCACCGTGTCTCCACCATATACTCTCTAATATGCAACAAAGTGACACAAGTATAATTAATTATTAAAGAAAACAGTTGTTCTTCTAGAAGAGCAGAAACTGAGAGCAACAGACCATTGGCAATATATGTGACTAATTGTCTTCTGCTGTCATAAAGTGCTAAATGTAAATTTCTTATTGTCCTCTCTAAAATAAACAACTGCTTCTCTCTGCAAATGAATGTATTATTTAGCCATAATAAATGGCTGTAACAATGGTCCCCACCTATGCAAAATGTTGAAACAGTGTTTAAAATTCTATGTGTGCTGAGCTTTATTTGGCTCACACATCTCAGCTTTAGATATTGTGATCTTGATGATTTGATTTTCTTTTTTAACACTTCTAAGCTGAAGTAAAGTCCTGGCAGTGCAAACAGAGTAACAACTGCATGCTAAAGTGGTGAAACTGAGTGTCTTTGGCATTCGAATCTGTGGAGACATCTGAATCACATTACCTGCCCCAAAGCTGTCAGATCCATCACTGGTGTTTGACACTGTAACAAGGTTTTAATCTTCTTTCGCTCACATCCCCTGACCAATGTTATAGTTCCTATACTAGAAAGAGAACAGCATGACTTGTTTAGTGCTCAATATATATTTGTTTTTGTTAGGACTTGAGGAAAAAAAGCACAAATATATGGCACAAGTATAAACTGTTATTCCCACCAGGAGAATGCTATGTGCAGGTGAGTTGGAGGCAATTCAAATGCAATGGAGCAAGCAGGCTTATATTTCCCAAAATAATATAGAGCCAACCAACACTAGCAGCATTTCTCAGCAGCCTGCCTGCCCCCCACTGCAGTTACCTCAATTGGGAATTTAAAGTTTTTCTTGGGAATATATTGAACACAGAAGTACTTTTCAAAAGGCTGCACGTTCATCATTTATTACTGCAAAGTCCTTCAGTTCTGACCAGACTTGAGGAAATTATTTTAAAGGTCTTGGCGATTTTATAGAGCTATACTAAAAAGCTGCAATGTTTTATGTGAGTGGTTTTACAGATCAATACAAAGAAAGGTGAGTACATGACTACATGTATTTCTCTTCACAATATGTAAAGATATGTATGAGACAGTAAAAAAAAAAGTGGATTTTTATTGTTTGAATTCCATTAATACACACACACACACACACACACACACACACACACACACACACACACACACATATAAAAAAAAGTGACGTACTACAGTTTTAAAAGCTTTCAGCTCATTGTTTTGATTTTCCAGTCCATTAACTTACAGTTTGGTTCAGCACCAGTCATACATAAGTTTCCAACTGCAGCCATAAGACAGGCCAATAGACATCTCTAATGGAATGTAATTAATGCTTTTGTTTTACAGGGAAGTGAAAAAGCAATGACTGCACTAAAGGAATGAAATCACCATATAAAGGTTTTAGTCGACTGTTTTAGAAGGCACACGTTTCTCTGCTTCTGTCAGATTATAGCGGCAATTTCTTTTTTTGTTGCTCAAAAGCTCCAGTACGTTCAGCAGCTTCTGTTTGGCAGAGTCTATAGTTTATCTGATCTTTTTTCACTGAAACCAGCCCCCTGCTGCAGAGGAGATGCTGTTGGCAGTGCAGTGAATCTAAACCAAAGAAGCAAAGTTGCCACATGTAAAAATTAAAATCATGCATCAAAAAGAAAAAAGGAAAGTGTTCTCAGTCTTGCTGTAGTGGCGTGTTTGTTGGCCTTCTGATGTATGATGAGCTCACGGACACAGAGAGTGGGACTGGGTAGGCAATAGGGGTGGGGGAAAAAATCGATACTGCGTAGTATCGCGATTTTGTTTGCTAATAATGTATCGATACAGGGACAGCAGATATCGATATTTTGTTACAAAAACTTCCAGTCCACCAGATGGTGTGGTTGAGCTTTTTCTCTAGTGAGGTCAGCAGAGGTTAGGTCAGCACATGGGAAAGTTGATCATACAAAGATGGAGGAAGAGAAAGAAATCAGGAAAGCGCCATCTGCGTTTAAATCAAACGTCTGGACGTATTTTGGATTTTTTAACAAGGATGGAACAAGATGGATATGATACACGGGATTTGCAAGGTGTGTCGTATGAAAATAAAGTCCTCTGGGAATACTACGAACATGAGGGACCATCCAAAAATAGCATTAACCGAGGATGGCAAAGCTAGCTCTGAAAAATCACCTGAAAAATCAACCAACGCTGGACACTCTTAGCTTAACAAAGCTATCTCCCAATTCAGAGTGAGCTAAGAAAATAACACAATCTATCACATACTTCATCTGCAAAGACCTGCGTCCTTACAACATTGTGGAAAACGAGGGATTTTCTTACATGCTCAAGACGCTGGAACCCAGGTATATGATACCATTACAATGTTTTTTTGCGGACACAGCTGTACCCAATCTCTACATAGACGTGAAACGTAAAGTTGAGGAAAGTTTGAGCACAGCAGAAAGGGTTGCATTAACTTGCAACGCATGGACCTCACGGGCTGTGGATTCATATGTAAGCTCATTATCTCACAGCGGACTGGCGACTGCTGTCTTACGTTCTCCAAACTTGAACATTACATGAAAGTCACACCGGAGCAAACATTGCAGATTTCCTGCAAAATGCAGCACAGGAATGGGGGATTACCGACAAAAATCTGGTGGTTGTCACCGACAATGCTTCTAATATGACAATTGCCACTCAGCTAGCGGGATACCTGCATGTGAAGTGTTTCGCCCATACGCTCAATCTGGCATCACAACGAGCCTTAAACCTGCCTGCAATAGCCAAAGTCTTGGGGAGAGTGCGGCGCATAACTGGGTTTTTCAATAGAAGCACAGTGGCAAACCACGCTCTGGAGCAAAAACAGAAAATGTTACAGCTCCCAACTCACAAGCTTAAGACTGACGTCTGTACGAGGTGGAACAGTGCTTATGACATGCTCCAGCGTTTCCTTGAACAACAACCTGCAATTTGTGCGGCGCTGCTGTCTCCCGAAGTCAGAAAGAGTAGCACAGATATCTTTACTCTAAATGAGACAGATACTGGGAACACTGAAGAAATTGTCCGGGCCTTGAAGTCAATGCAAGTCGCGACTACTGTGATGTCTGAGGAAAAGAATCCTACTCTGTCTCTCGTAGCACCGCTGCTAGCGCATCTGTTGCATGACACCCAAGACAACATTGGTGACACAGCACTGGTCAGAAACATCAAGCAAAGTATCAGTCAAGATCTTAAGAAGAGATATGCCAGCACAGTCGAGAGGAACACCCTCTACACAGCATCAGCTCTCGACCCACGCTTTAAAACCCTGCCGTTCCTGTCACCAGAGGAAAGACAGGCAGCGTACTCGGTGCTTACTCAGAAGTTAAGGGGGTTTTTTTTCGCTGTGAAAAGAAGGTTTCTTCTCATGCAGTGAACAGCGGACGCTAATGTTTTTGTCACTTTTTACAGAATCAAACTCAAAGTAAGGTCAGTACTTCCACGCTTTAAACGCTGCACGGTCATATGCTCTCCTGCACTCGATAGTTGATCTGCACACAGCTGTTGCCATGAACGTCGCACTCGCTTACGTCATTGTCGTGAGACACACTCGCAAAAAGAAATCATGGTTTTAGTAATGCAGTAATGCAGCATGCTTACGGGAAAGTAACAGTAATCTAATTACCTTTTTTGCAACAGTAATCCCTTACTTTACTCGTTACTTGAAAAAAATAATCGGATTACAGTAATGCGTTACTTGTAATGCAATTTCAGATAATCCACAGTTTGTCTGGTGTCCTTTAGATATAAAGTAGATGTAAAGGTTTGCATTGCATTGGCTGAATTTTACCAACCTTGAAGTGACTGGTGCAGCACACCAAGTTCTGGCCAACCACTGTCAGTCACAAGGCAACTGTACAGCCTGTCACTACAGTCACAGTCTGACTTTGACTGACTGCTGTCACTGTCAGACAGATTGGTGAAGGCTTGCAAATAAGTGCCAGGTAGTTTAGAAACACATACAGATTGATTGCACTGGTTGATCAGCCAATCAGTATAAGTCTGTGCCGATGAGTGCAACACATCTACGATGCATTTCTTTGCAAGAAAGAACTTAAGTGGTTACCAACCGGTTGCATGCTTGTTATATTTATATATAAAAGTTAGCTTGTTGAGAGCCTGTGTTCACTGTTCTGCAGCAAATCCATCACTGGTTGGGGAGGAATTTCTGTAATTTTGTTTCACATTGATAACGTTCTGCCTGGACTGAATTATTGTGCATGTAGACAGCACATATTTTTTTTTCCAATTTATCAGAGTTAACAGAATCATAGACCAACTCTATCTTATTGCCATTTTATTGCTGTCTTCAAGCACTATCGTTGCTCTGAAAAGTGGTCGCTGACCCGGTCACCTGATCAAAGACACCAAAATCACTGCACATAGAATAATTTTGGTTTTCCGATGATTTCCAGCCAGTGTGATTGTAGCATACTCAAACTGAAAGGAGCTGCTGACACCAGAGGACCCCATGTTTTTTCTTGATCAAAGAAGGTAGTAGCCTACTGGTGAAGTGCTCTTCATCACCATGGATTTTTTTTTATGACTAGAAAAGCACCAAAAATAATCATACAAAGCATGATTATGATTATTTTTGTTAAGGTATTATCAGTAATAGAAATGGCATGATTAATTTCTTCAACAGATGAGTAGGATGTCACCCCGTCTCACCCTTACAAAGCAAAGTAGACAGTTGATCTTTGATGAAGATGAGCTGTGTCATTTCTAACTTACTTTAACCGACATGTCTGCTTGATGGGAGTCATCTGTCAAAATCTGTCCATCTCATACTCCACATACTGAGCTGTCTAAATATTTTTTTGGGGAAAATGCAAACACCAGGGAGGCCCAGCTAAAGCTAAAAATATTTACTGTGATGGATTTCTATTATTTGCATGCACACTGATGTGTCTGTATTTATGTTTTATTACTTTGACTTTGCTCGTTAGGGAAATATGAAAAAATAATACCTACTGCGCAAAGTGTGCAATGGATACTAAAAATCAGTCAGATTAAAAACCAACACAGATTTACACTTGACAAACTAAAATATACGCCATTTTTTAAACCATGTAGTCACATTCACAGATGTGTTCTGTCAGCAGAACAGCAAGGTCTGTTTTGTTTTTAACAAGAGCATGAATGTCAAAGGCTCACACTGTATAAAACAAAGTGAACCAATTCATTATGTTCCACTGACTAAAAAAATTAAATGCTCTTCTGCTATCACAATGAGGGCTGTTTCCTTTGTTGCCTCTGAATCACTTCTTGGCTTGGCTTGTCCACTGGGAGCTACCAAGACTTGTAGCTCTGTTTGTCCCATTCATTTGCATTTTTCTACTGCATTTAATTATCACACAGAGTGCCCATTTACAGAGATAATGAGAGGAAGACCAAAAGCAAGGAAAGCTTCCCATTCCCGAGTTAAAGACTATATACAATAAAAACAAATCCTGCAGTATGCGCTTTCAGTTTTCCTCCATATGTTCTCCAAAAAGAAAGATAAAGCCTCAACAGTCACATATTACTCTTTGCTTGAGCACTAGAAGCCTTTATTGGACATTGCAGAGCACAGACATGGATTAATGAGGGGATATAAAGAGATCTGCCTAAATTAAAGTTATATTTCAGGCTCCGTTCCTTGAAAGATCTTCTGAAGTATATCAGATATCATTTTCCCATAGAAAGAAACAGTGACAACAGAAGAAATTACAGTCTGAAAGCTGTATCAAGTCAGATGTCTTCAGTGTGGGTCTTGCTTCAATCACCTTTCCTTAGTCCTCACAGTAGATATTTTATTTCACAAACCTGTGAGACACTTAACCGTGTCATAGTAAACTAGTTACTTTTGAATAGAGAGCTTGATTCATGCAAACAATTAGCTTGAGGGAGCCAAAATATAGTAAATAATAAGATGGATGAGTTTTAATAATGGGTACATCATTCTGTGATTTTACTACAGCTGCTACACCACAAGTGTAAACACATTTATTGCTGTAGCTGTTTGACAGTAACAATAAATAGAAAGGGATAATATGTGAGTAACAATCTTGGTTGTTTTTTTTTCTGTTTGTCTATTTATCTTAAAAACAACACATTTCAGCGGTTTAGGTCATTCTGTGAAAACTCAATCAGTGCCTCCTAATTCAACCCACCTAATTTATACAATAACTTTTTTTTTATTTAGTAGACTTTCTGTTTTCCTAATTTCCAATATTTTTTTCTCATCACTTCACAAATAGAGGACACTGACATGCTGCAACTGAATCAATTTTACACCCACTACAATTGTCACAATCTATATGAGTTATTAAGGGATATAATGAATGTAAAAGTTTTTCTAGACTACATAAAGACACTGAATTCTCTGTGAAGCATCTAAATCCAAAGTGCAAATCTTGAAATTTCATTTCAAGTAAGGAAATCACTTAGCTAGACATACAAGAAAAAATGTCTTGGTATTGATAATTTGTCATAATCATTCAAATAATCTAACTGAAGTGAAGTCGTTCCTTCCCTCCAGCATATGAAGACACAGATGAATCATACCAGACAGAAGCAAAACTCCTGCCAGTATATAATGAAAAAAACAAAACAAAAACAAAAAAACATGTCTTGGCACCAATTTTTTCTTGGCATTCATCTAGACTTGTTCACTTCATTCAACTAATATGAAGTGTATAACCTTTGGTTGGAATGGCCCTCCTCAGCCTTGAATGTAAAGCAGGGCTTTGCCAACTTCTCTTGACACCTTACAGTGTACTGAGGCGTGAGATTCTGCTGCTATGTTGGCTCTTTCTATTTCCTCAGCCAATTTCAGCCATTCGCTGTGTCAGGAAATTTGCATGTAAACACTGCATATCTTTACTTGTCACACAGTGTAACGGACATGAATTGTATGACATTTGTCCCTGAGTTAAGCCTGGAGACAGATAAAGCAGCTGGAAAAAAGTTCAAGATTGTCTGAAAAAACAGGGGGGGAAATACCAAAGGTAGATAACTCAGACTCCTTGTTTCTAGCTGTTCTCAATATAAATTATAACAATCCTTCTTGCGATCAAACTAACCAAGCTAACGTTACTTATTTGAAAAAAAAAAAAATGCTTAATGATTGGTTTCTTAAGTCCTAATTCATTAGTTACTGACATAAAGGTGTAGAAGACTGATGCTAAAGGTTCATATAAACAGGTAAAATGTCAGCCTCTCAAAGACTGCAAAAAGTACTGAAGTATTTCTGATGTTTGGAGCTTCAGTGATTTGGTGTTTTCTCTGATTTGGGTAACAGGATAAAGTCACAATGAGTCAGTGAGTGAAGACTTTGTGGATGTTATTTTTTTTTCTTTAAAATGTGCTATGAGGGTGAGCCACAGTTCAAATCAATTGCACCATGTTTCTTCCATAGACATTCCAAGTTACTACAGTAAAACTGAACTTTGCCGGAAGGAAACAAAAACAGTTCAGCCAGCTCCAGGTTACACATCTGGATTTAATCATTGTTGTTGGGGCTAATATAGTGGATTGATTGAACTGAAGCCATTTCTAGGGCTCTGGGTCAGAACCCCAGTTCATATCACCAGTAAAGATTCTCAACATGAAAGGTGGGTCAGCTTGACCTTGTTTGTTCTCAGTGGAAATATGAGATCCATGATGAAAGAACAGAGACACACATGCTCAGAACAGCAGTCCCCCTTCTGGAAGAGGTGATCAAGAACTGGGAATTGGCCAAAAAGATTATATTTCTATTTTTACAAGAACTGTTACTCCTCGTAGAGTATTGAGACGTTTTTAGTGAAACTTGGACACAATGACCTAATGGATCTTCACTGAAAGCATGCTCAAAGTAAAGGTAATGTTTGTTTTTTACAGCAACGTAAACCTCTGAATTATTATGGATCATGAATTGTGACGGATGATGTATTACATTGCTGACATTCTGATTTTACATAGTACTAGTTAACAACAACAGCTTCAAAACACTTAAGAAGGTAAGATTTTTGTAAGGTAATGACCCTACAATATCAAAGGAACAACCTCGGAAATCTAACTTGGAAAAGGTGGGGAGGAAGAAATCCCTGTTAACTGGAGCAGAGCTCCAGTAGAACCAGACTCTCGGAGAAGCAGTCATTTGTAAGGATCAGTTAGGAGGAGAATGAAAAGAAAAAACTTAAAAAAGTGATGCTCACTGCAGAAGCATGGTAGACTCTCAAGCTAAAATAGGGTTATATCCATGTAAATTGGATGATATACATGTTGAATATATAATCAAATGAATATCTGAGTTTTCAAATATTTAAGTCTAGCAGACGTTGATTAGAAACCATGGAGGTAAAGAAGACGCCTCTTACTTTAGGTGAGAAGATGAAAAATGTATGGTAAGTCGAATACTGTTCTAGTATATCTTGGCTAAAGCAAAGGCATCTTTTCAGCTAGTTAACTGGAATATAATATTATTTCATCTATCTCACTGTAGACCAAGATGCATGCATCCATCCATCCACGTCAGGGTTGTGAAGTAGCTGGAGCCTATCCTAACTGTCATAGGCTGAGAATGGGGATGAACACCTGGACAGGCTGCGAGTCTGTCACTAGCTTAAGATTTGTAAGAACAAGTTACATTTCAGCATCTGAGGAAGTCAAATGGCTTTTTATATGTTTCATTGTTTCATAAGACAGAACAGAGTCATGTAGCTGAAATGTTTTGTTAAAGACAAAAAAGATATTGTGCTTGTCCTGATTGGGGTTTTATTTTTTGCAAGATGTGCCAATCAAATGGAGTAATGCTGAGTTACCCGTTGAGTTCTCTGGAAGATTACTCATGCAAAGTAAACACAAAAGCTTTGTCTTTGAAAGTGCAAACTATATTACCACAGAAAACAGGAAGGTTAGACATTTATCAATTTCTTCTCAACCCAGAAAACCATACCATAGAAAGAGAAATAATACCAATAATTACAGGTATTACTTCTCTTTGTGTTCAGCCTTTGAAAACATCAGAAGGTGTTCTGTTGTTAGTTATAGCACCTTTCTCACAATTCAATCTGCTGGCCTGAAAAAAAGGAAAGAGAAAAGCGAATCCTTTGCTCAGTGGGACAATAATAGCTGTACTTCATACGGTACCTTTTCATATATGAGAATGGCCAGTAAGAATGCCAGAGAGATGAATAAATCATGACAATGTACAACTGGAGAATACCAAACGACTCGGGAACAAAGGATGCAACTATAATCCGTTCGCCTCAAGCTGGTGTCTCCTTTTTACAAAATTCTTGTCACAGAAGAAAAGTGAATTGGTAATCACGCCGGTATCACATTAAAAAAGAAAAATCATGCCAATTCTGTAACCACATAAGAACATTTGCAGCCTCATCAATAAGTTAGGAAGAAAATTACACCACATTAACTGAATGGTATTTGCTGAATTAATTGAATTTGAGATTTATGAATTAAAGAGGAGACATGTACATTATAATCCTAAATTCACTTGACAAGTTGGGCGTGAAATCCATTTTCTTCTTTTTCTGTAGCTCTGAGTGCAGCGCCTGATCATGTCTCTGTGCGTTAGTGCAACTGGATCTGACTGCAGATAAAATGAACCTCAGAGGAAGCAAAAAGGCAGCAGAGGATGGTCGACCTCATTCATTAACAGATAACTGCAGAAACAGATATACTGGACTGTATGCAAATGAGAAGAGAGGGCTGTATTACACACACATACACACACACAAATTCTTCAAACCTTGCTTGCGTACATTGCAACGGAGGATTAATTAGACAGTGACTTCCTGTTATGTTTTTAATATCATTCACTTTTTGGTATTGTGACCTCACCAGGCTCAGTGGGTAGTTGCTTTGTACTCTTTAATGAGACATGAGCAAATACCCTCTATAAACGTTACTGTATGAACACACTCTTTGTACGCTGTTTGAGAAACGGTAGCAGTTCTCTTAAATCAGATGAGAAATAGGCCATAGACTCATGCGTATTTATATCTGCATTGCGAATAATTTTAAAAAGTGTTCAGGATGACTTTGGAGAGCTTAAGTAGCACTATTGTTGAAGGCTTTTGTTCTGTGGCACACTATCTGGAGATTGCTTGTAAAAGAAAAAAAACGTCAGCATTAGTCATTTTGCCAAATGCTTTAACCTACTGTATGTTCACACATTGATGCCAGTAATTAGAGGGCTCTCTAAATAGCGCAGGTGGTTGGGAAGCGCTACATGTGCCTTCATCCACCTGTTTTGCAACCTGCTATTTTGCTCAAGTAGGTGATGCTCAAGTTCAGTATAAATCCAGCGCTGCAGTGATTAATGATGTACTTCTCTGAGCTTCTTCATCCATACATACCTTCCCGGTCCCTCAGGTCGGCAGACCAGCTCCTCCTGAGTGTGCCCAGGACTAATCGTAAGCTCAGAGGGGATCAGGCGTTTGCTGTGGCAGCACCAAAATTGTGGAATGAGTTGCCTTTACTTGTTAGACAGGCACCTTCCTTATCTGTTTTTAAATCACGTCTTAAAACATATTTATTTACCTTGGCTTTTAGCACAGCAGGACTTGTTGATGTCTCTTAATATTTTTTTTTTTATTAATTATATTATTTTTAATTTTAAGATATTTTATATGTAATTTAAACTGTTTCCTCTCTGTTTTATATTTGTAGCACTTTGGTCAACATTGTTGGATGTAAAGTGCGTTATAAATAAAGATGCTATGCTATGCTATGCTATGTTAAAAAAAACCCAAAACAACAGCTCACATCACTGAGGTTAAAAACAGCAGTGCTAATCAGTGATGTATGACAACAACATGACAACAACAGCTCAGAAACTTTCATGAAATCAAAGGTTTGTCTGAATGATGCAGATGTGCAGACAGAAGCAGATTAGCAAGAAGTTCAGCTATTACGAAACAGCTGAACGAACAAACAGAAAAAACAGAGTCTGATGAAGCCGTGTACTGGACAGCATTTTACATCGTGGTTTATTAACATCTTAAAATTTAACATATTGTTGATTAATATTACATTTCCAGAATAAACATGATTTTAATTTGCAAAGGAGGACGTGATTTACAGTAGTTGGTAATACATACAAATACTAAACAAACCATCTGAAATGTATAGAGGTGCATGGGGCTATTTTGTAACAGCTTTGGATTGTTTAAATTTGACTCAATGAAACTAAATGCAATAGATGGCTGAATGTAATGCGCTTTGTGCTTTGACGCAATCATTTTCAGATTACTTTCTGCAATCAGATGCCTGCAGGGATCTAATGAACTGAAGTAGTCGCTTTTCTCTGAGTAGAAAGAAGCTGAAGATTGCATTCACTATAAGCATCACCCAAAATTGAGAAATGCAGACTAATATACCATAATCACATTAATGTTTTATTTTTATATGCACGCCTAGGTTGGGGACTGTTTAATGGTGGACTTCTTTTTCCAGTTGAACGCAGTTAGACTGAACCACATTACAATCAACAGAAAAACTACATTAGCAGAACGTTAGATACAACCGATAGATATAGATGGGTGTAATGTCCTGTTCTGCCTCTTCTCAATGAAAATGAAATATTATTAAACAAAATAAATATTTTAGAGAACAACAAATCACAGAACACTTTCTAGAGAAAATTTCTTTTGGTTGATTATCTTATCACCTTTGTAATTGGTCTAATATGTCACATGGTTATGTTGTCGTTTTGCTGTTGGATTCCTTCTAAAATGTATTTATACTATTGAACTGTCACAGAATCCAGATGAAAATGAACAGATATTGATAAATCCAGCATCTTTACATTACAGACTAGTAGCATTGTTTTGGGCCTGATTTTGCATTCTGACATTCCTTCATTCTTTATGCAACAGATTCAAAAAGATGCTGAAAATATTCCTGAGAGACTTTGTACCACTTGGCATTACTGCAGATTTGTCAGCTGCACATTCTTGATGTAAATTCCCCCATTCCACCACACCTAATGGACTGAGATCTTGTGACTGTGAAGGTGATTCGAACACAGTGAATTTACGTTCAAGTTCAAGAAACCAGTTTGAGCTCGTTTGAGCTTTGTGAAATAGTATGCTTCAATCAGAAAGTGGGTACACTGTGGTCATAAACGGATGGATGCGGTCAGCAATAATACTGAGATAGGCTGTGGCATTTCAACAATAATACAGTAAATTGGTACAAAGGGGCCCAAAGTGTGCCACCAAAGTATCCTTTACATAACTGGAACACTGCTAGATCCATGCTTTCATGTAGCTTTGATCACTCATCAGACCAGGTAACATTTTTCCAAAAGTTCTCTTGTCCAATTTTTTGTGAGCTCATGTGAATTTTTAGTCTCTGTTTCCTGTTCTCGGTTAACAGGAGTGGCACCTAGCGTGATCTTTCACTGCTGTAGCCCATCTACTTTAAGCTGCGTGTTCAGAGAGGCTCTTCTGCATACATTGGTTGTAAGAAGTTATCATTTGAATTACTGCTGCCTTTCTATCGACTTAAAGCAGCCTGGCCACTCTCCTCTGGCATGGACAAGGCATTTTGGCTCGCTTGCCAATAATTTCTCTTTTCTGACCATTCTCTGAAAATCTTAGAGATGGTTGCATGAGAAAATCCCAGTAGATCAGAAGCTTCTAACAGACTCAGACCAGCCCATCTGCCACCAAAAACCATTCTACGTCATAATTATGCAGATTTTTCCTTAATCTGAAAGAAGAAATTAAAAATATAATGCATTTAGCATGTTACTGAATAAAACTTGATCTCATAAGTTTCAGTCTTAAAACTCTAAAACTGTAAGTTGTATATAACATAACAAAACTTTTACTTTAGATCAATTTTCAGTTCAAAGTCTTACTGGGCTTCCAATCAAAACAAATTACTCCAAGCGTATGCGTAGTCTAATTGCATATACTGTTCATAGCCATAATCAACTGTCACTTCCACAGCTTCTGAGAAAAAAACCTGAAAATTAGCTGTAAGTCAAGCTTTTTGCTGAATAAATTACAATTTAAACCTGGAAATGAGTTGTTATAATTTTCATTTGTTGTTATGCTTGTAATGTAAGTACTAAAAAGCCGTGTGATTGATTTTTGATGTCATGTTGCTTTAGTTTCCAGGGACCACAAATTGCAATATTTTTTATTTTACACAACAATGCCTTTTCCTCATCAATGCTTTGTTTTCACAGGAAAGTACATCATTTCTGGTGCTCAGCATGCATTCAAATTACCTTTACC
Source organism: Neolamprologus brichardi (assembly GCF_056152115.1). Lineage (NCBI taxonomy): Eukaryota > Metazoa > Chordata > Actinopteri > Cichliformes > Cichlidae > Neolamprologus > Neolamprologus brichardi. The sequence continues at coordinate 5,546,902 of NC_142105.1, read as the reverse complement.
TAAATGATAACTTTACTCTTTGTTATAATTTAAAGCCCACAGTGAATAAAGTGAGCCCAGAAGAATTCATTTAATTACGCTTTATTGTAAACAAATAAGATGTAACAAGCCAGATTTACATATTTTCAAGTGCATATGTTTCACTAACAAGCAGAGGCATTTTGTTAAAGTAACTGGAGGACAGGTGGTCTCTGTATTTCATTATAATCATCTACCCAAAATAAATCAGCAGAAATTGGAGTCATATCGCTGTAAAGTACTTTACCTCATCATAAAACGGAACAAAACACAAAGTGAACTTCGCTTCATTTTTCCCAAGACTATCTCCAAACTCGAGTTGCACAAACTTTTATATTTCTGAAGCTAATGGGAATATCTAAAGAGTCGTGTGAGACGTTTGGTGATAAAATCTAATCGCCAATGCCTTTTTGTGTTTGTCTGAAGGTATATTACAGGCATGTGAGACATCTGATCACATTTTCTGGGCAGATGGAATAGCTGAAGTCAGTAAATCTGATGGCTGCACATCTGTTTTTCAATTGGCCGATCTGGAATCCACTCTATCACCCAAACTCATTACACAGAGAGGAGGAAATGGTAACTGATAAACCTCCGCCGAGTCCATCCATTCTGCAAGCATATTCAATTAAAAAATTCATTTGTCTGAAGGACTTACCATAAATGTATAATGATACTGTGATATACAGGAAACATCACTGTCTATGACCTTGTCCTTTATATAAGGAAACTTTCTCAGGGTCTTTAATCTCTGTATGACAATAATTTAGGTGTGAATACATGTTTGCCTGAAACTTCAATAAAGCAGTCAAGTGTGTGATTGTCACGGCACAGAGTCAAAAAGGAAACAGTTTGCCTGTATTTTGCAGCTGTGATTTCCACACAAGTGAATTAGTAAATAAATAAATAAATACAATCTGATAAAAATGAGCCATGTGCTTTGTAAAACGCATCACTTCGAATACCATCCAGATGAAAATAATAACCTGCCTCTTCATCACTGTTACAGATGCTTCTCTGCCTTTAGTTGAGATGGATCTCAGCATCCCAGAACCTCCCACAGTTGTCTCAGCTGCGTGTGCAGCTCCCGGGTCCAAGAGAGGATTTGGCAGCATTACAACCACAGGGCAGACATCCAAATTCTCTAAGCCTTCACTTTAGCTCCTCCTCTCCCCACCCAAATCTGACTGTCCTTTACTCCCAACTCCACTTTACTTTCTCTGCTTTTATTACAGCTCCTCCTGTCTCCTCTAATCAAGACTTGAGTTGACCAGTCTGTCATGACAACTGAATAGAAATAACATGAATTGTATTATGATGATTACCAAGAAAAAAAAACAGTAAGTGCACACAGATGTGTTTATTTCACTGTTTGCATCAGTAAATGATTAAAAGACTAGTCAAGGTCAGGTTTGAGTTAATGTAATTAATTGGAATCATCAGAAAAGTGAACTGTTTTTCTTTTTTTCTCATCTCCAATCCAATCTCTTCTATACGTGTCTCATATTGTCCCGTTTTCTACCTTTTCTCCCCTCTAAACTCATGCTTCTTGACTTGGCAAAGGGCTGGGCACTGGAACCCTAAATTCACTTTTCAGCAGACGAGATCCAGCCTTGTTGATCACATGGTGACTCACAAACGATGCTTTACACCTACAGTTTTCAAATGAACCATTTTTAACGGGTTTTTATGTTGTTTTTCCATTTCATTTTCAGTGAAAGCTATTTGAAAGTAAAGCCAACTGATTATTAATGTTGTCCTTATGCCACTCCACAGAATCCTCTGTTGACACTACAGCTTTCAGATAAATTAATATACATGGTTTCTAACTAAATAATTGAAACCCTGCTTTGCTTAAAAGGCTGCACATGTGGTAATCAGAGCTTAATTTAAAAAAAGAAAAGAAAAGCAAAGTCTAACACTTCCTTTTAGTAAAAGATTGGGTGCCTGGTCTCCATTTGCTGAAAAAATTTGATTTATTTTAGCTGTTGTCCACCGAGCCTGGGGATCAACAAAAGACAGCAAGTTCACTTTCCCCAGTTCTGAAACTGCCCATCTGCCATGTAGGTGAGAAGGAGAGCAAAGAAAGATGAGGGGAATAGAAAGGAGGAATGATTCAGCTGCTGTGAACCCTCTGGCTCGTTCTTTTGTCTCTTCTTGGTGGCAAGTGAGCATCTGGCAGCCCAAAGCTCTCCAGGTCTCCCCTTCCATATTTCTTTCATTCTCTCTATTGGTTTCTTTCGGGTCCTGACAAAAGCAAGCTGGCAGACAAACCCAGTCAAGCAGAACATGGTGCTCAGATGTAAGACTATTCGTTTTAACAGGAGCAAGTCAAGGGAAATAGTCTCTCCTTTCCTGCTACTCTGGTCAGTTTTGTACGGGGTTTCAAAATGAGGCGAGTATCAGGGTGATGAAAAAGATGTTATCGCAGCAGAAAAGTGATTTGTGCTGTTTTTAGAAGCACAAATATATATCTCAGAAATCTTTGTCAACAATTATAAATTCAAAGCCGTTTAAACAAAATAGAAACGATACTGGCTTTTTTCCAGGTGCCCTTACCCTTGAATCAGCTCGGAGTAAGATGGAAATGCTGCAGATGATTAGTGACACACATGACTCATCTGGATTTCAAGGAGGCACATCATCATCAACCAAGGTCCTTCTGGCAGCTGCGAGAACAATTGCGGCTGGATATTGGTTCACATTCAGGTTGGGCACCTAATCACAAACTTGATAGGACTCTGTCAGGTAACTGGAGCTGTAATTTTTCGCTCCGGTGATTTCAGAAAAGCCATTTGATATATATGTTTCAAAGCTAAAACAGACAGCTTATCTGATCAGCAGGCACATTTTATGATAAATTACATACAAGCTAAGGTCAAAAAAATGGGACCACCCAAATGTCAACATTAAGGCTACACAGAGTGACGGATGAGTTTTCTGTTCTAGAGTGGCTCCATTTCCTGCCAAGTTCTCAGCCCCGCGGGAGCTGAATTAATTGCAGTAATTTCTAATACAACACTTTGTGCTGAATACTCTCATTCTGGGATGCAGCTCCTTCACATGACAACTCCACTGTGATAATCAAGCAGTCAGAAGAGAACAAAAGAAAGACAGAAAATGGGCCTTAATTTGTTGATTACATTTGTGCATGCTGTTATCCAAACGTTAAAAAAAGTAGAAATATTTAAGCAAAGATATCTGCCGTAAAGAAAAACGGATTTAACAACTGTCATTTTTTTAACATTTTAATGTAAAACAATGGCTGTTTACAACAACATTTTGCTTATGAATCACTACATTACTGCCCTTCATTACTTACCTGATTCTTTAGCCGTATTGTTTAATACGACTATTGTTGTTGCCACTTGGGCTGATAAAAACATTTTCATCATCACTGAAATGCTTTGTGTTAAACTATATACAAAAGATAGACAGGCCAATGTAATACCAAGGCCAAGGTTAGCTTCTGTAATTCAATATATCAGTCAACATTTTTCACTGGACTTTGTAAGAGCATGAAAGTATCTAACAGAAAGTAGACATTGTTATAGGAGATAATGTGAGGCTGGTGCAGAACATAGGAAGAGAAACTACAAGTGTGCAAACATTGGCATTAACTTTTCATCATCTTAACTTGAGTTATCTACAGAGAGACTTTAATTAAAGCTGATGAGCCAAACCATGAAGCTGTGGGGAAGAGTTGTTGAAGCTAGGTTAAGGAGAGAGGTAATGATCAGTGAGCAGCATCGTGGCTTCATGCCGGGAAAGAGCACTATAGATGCAATGCTTGATTTGAGAGTGTTGCACTGTGTCTTTGCAAATTTAGAAAAAGCATATGACAGGGTGCCAAAAGAGGAACTGTGGTAAGGAAGTCAAGAGTGGCGGAGAAGTATGTGAGGCTGGTGCATGTATGATGGCAGAAAGACCGTGGTGATGTCAGCTGGAGTGACAGATGGGTTTGAGGTGGGAGTGAGAGCCCATACTTGTTTGCTGTGATGATAGAAAATTTGACAAATGAGGTCAGGCAAGAATCTCCATGGACTGAAAACAGAGTGCAGTTCAATTAATTGAATTCAGATCAGTTAAATTCTTTACATAGTTCCAATTCAAATTCAAATTTCAAATTCAAATTCAACAGTCACCTGAAGGTACTTTATATACACCTTGAGAGCACAAGAGCAGCAAAGAAGACATTTAACAGAAGGATAGCAGCAAGAATGAAAGAGAAGGTTCACAAGACATTAGTGAGCCCTGCTATGATGTATGATATGCATGGTACTAACACAAAGACAGGAGGCTAAGCTGGAGATGGCAGAGCTAAAAGATGCTCAGATATTTGTTGGGACTGACCAAGACAGGCAAGATTAGAAATGAGTGCATTAGAGGGACAGTTTGGACACAAAGTTTGAGAGAAGGTTGAGATGGTTTAGACATGTACAGAGGAGAGATAGTGGATATATTGGACAAACAATATTAAGTGTGAAGCTGCCAGGGAGAAGGAAAAGGGGAAGAGCACAGAAAAAGATTAATGGATGTAGTCCAGGAGGATAAACAAATGGCTGGTGTGACAGAGGAGGACGCTAGAGAGGTTCAGATGTTGGCAGATAATCTGCTGTGGTGACCCCTAAAGGGAGTAGCAGGACGATGATGATGACTGCAACAATGGAGGGGAAAAAGAAGGAGCTTATAGTCTTTTCTTTTCTGCTAGTATACAGACATTTCTGAAGTAGGGATGCTCCTTGGGCTGTTTTCCTTGTGGATTAAATTGGTGGGAAAAACGACTAGTCTAAAGGTAAGAAAACAAACCGTGAAAACTGAGGAACATTTACTGGAAAAGGTTAAACACTCCCTGTTGCAAATGCTACATGTGCATTCAAGGGTCATATAATAGCTGTTTATGTTTAATTATCACAACGTAATTTAATTTCACGTGAATTGTGTGACACTTTGCACCCTGCATAACACTGTACACACACAAGGTCAGATTCGTTTGCAGAGTGTAGCTTCTTTTCTTGTCGGTTAACCCTTCACTTATGCACGGACTTTTTAAATGAGCCTAACTCTGCAGTTTCTTTCTAGATATAAAATTGAAACAGTTTTGTGGAAAAAAAAGAGAAGATGAGCTTTGTGGGGATATTTGGTGTATCACGGTAGCACAAGGCATTCACAAGTTACTGCTGTTTAAACACAGATTGAAAAAAATTAGCTTTGTCTAGATGTTACCGTGTCCACTTCACATTACCATAGTGTTTAATCATTTTGGGCTAGAGAGAAAATTTAAATGGTTCCTGAAAGATTTGTTTTTCATTTTACAGCCAAAATTTAAAAATAAGTGCATTAGGCTTGTATAAATCTTAGTCAAAGGATCCTCATGCTTGTGCAGAATGCGGTCACGCTTGAGGTTGTGGTTGAGTGGGTTTACCTCGCTGACATGCAACCATTCAATTTCTATTACAAAGTGCTGCAGCACTGTGCTGGCTAGCACAGCTGTCATCTGTCTTACTTTACACCTTTATGTCTTTTTTTGAGTTTAGTCAACTAACTGCACATACATACATCCGAATGAGCTGAAGGCATTGTGATTTAGTAGTTAATCACTACACAATGAGAAGTTTCCAGATTTCAGCCTTCTGGTCAGCTGGTGTCCTTCTGTTTAGAGTATGTCCACGTGTTATTTAGCTGGTTAGAATTGTTTAATGAAAGTACTGACTTACTAAGACCTTCCCAGCAATCATGGCTGTAGGTAATTATCACCTCATATAATTGCATTCGCTCAATCATGCATTAACAGTAATGGAGAGTGTGTTTCCACCTTACACATATTACACATTACATAAATAGGTACCATTGGTGGAAAATTCAGCATCTACAAACTGTCTTACCTTACCTGTTTCACAGATAGAAGACTGCTTGTGTGGGTTCTCTCTGGGCACTGTACTTTCCTCCTACAGCATAAAGACATGCTTGTTAGGCAAATTGGTCAGTCTAAATTGAGTGTAGGTGTGAATGCAAGTGTGAATGATTGTCTGTCTCTGTGCATTAGCCCTGTGATGGACTGGTGGCCTGTCCATAGTGTACCCTCTCTCCCCCTATGACAGCAGGGTAGGCTCCACACCTCACACAACACTGTATTTTTACTTAGTATTAGGGATACATTACGTCTCATGATACATGTCTAACTGATTCTAACAACACAGGCATCTTCATACCTTAACATGGAAGAAATCCAATAAAAATTACCACAGTACTGTTTCCAATATGTAACTGCACACAGATTTAACCTTAAACAATTCTATGAGCCCGAGGCACTAAAAAGCTCAAGATGGATATTTTATGAATAAAAGCTAACTACCAACATGAATGAGTCCAAACCAAGCAGCAACCTCCATGAAGCCAATACAGAAGTGCAGAAAATTGCAGTTCCCCCTTATGGCCACTTGAGGTTGGCTAAAAAGTGAGTCAATTCCCATAGATGGGGGGTTACAGGCTGGTTCCAAATCTGGTTATGGCCTGTATGGAGAGCTTCACCCATTTATGACAACTCTGCTAGGGAGGATTTTTTTTTATAACTCATCCTGGAGTACTACCTGGTCTCACGGGAGTTCCTGAAATAGTCTTGACCTATAATCTATTGATTTGTACTGCAGAACATGAATTTTCTTTCCTGTGTGCGTTCGTGCATGCGTGTGTGTTCCACAACGTGAGTTTCCCAACTTTATTCAATTTCTCTGAACACAACTTTTAATCGGTCTGCTATCATATGCAATAATTAAAAGACAAAAAAGTCAATATTTAGTAGTTGGATGAGTGGTGGGGGAGTAACGAATATCAACATTCATGCCAAATGTCCAAGTTTATACTCATCACAGATTTTCACACACCATTTGTCTGTCTGTAAATATGTTATTTATTACAAATATATTGTTAGGAGTAGACTTTTTAAAAAAAAAATCCTGATCTACTAGGTACCGAACCCCTATGGCTCCTCCTGTGGGTGGTGGGCCAACAGGAGGTCCACCTAGAAAAGGAGCCAGTTGACATGGTTCAGGCATCTGACTAGGATGCCTCCTGGGTGCCTCCTCTGTGAAGTATTCCAGGCATACCTCCTACCAGGAGCAGGCCCACAGGGCAGACCCAGCACTCACTGGAGAGATTTTATCTCTTGGCTGGCTTGGGAACATCTCTGTGTCCCTCTGGATAAGCTGGAGGAGGTGGTTGGGGTGAGGGAAGTTGGGGTTTCTCTCCTCAGACTGCTTCGCCCACTACCCTAACACTAACACTAACAAGTGGCAGAAAATGGATGTATGGATGATTATAGGCATGTTTTTGAAAACATGCTTGCTGTGGTGGCAAGATGGGGCTTTTAGAAATGTTAATGAGTGTGTGCACATAAAGATAATGCCATGGAACAGGTTACACAAATAAAGGTGTCTGAAGATGCATCTTTAACTTTCAATTCAATTCAATTTTATTTATATAGCGCCAAATCACAACAAAAGTCACCTCAAGGCGCTTCATAAGCGCCTTGACAAAAATAACAAGCAGTTCTAAAATCTATACAGTGTCTAAAGGAGTAGTAATAGTATTTGCTCTGTTACTCATATTTCAAAATATTACAAAATTTCTGTCAACTTAAATATTAAGTTCCAGTTTTTGCCTACCAACCGCCATATTCATACTGCATGATTCAAAGCACATACTTAAAAATATATCAGAGTGCAATTTTAACAAATCATTGTAATTTGATCTAATGATAGTGTTTTTCATTCAATCAACAACAGTGTAATCAAGCAATTGGAAAGAAGCTGAGCACCGCAGCTTGGCAGGTCTTCTGATCCTCAAAATTCTTCCGCAAAGTGAGAGAAAAACAACACAAAGCAGCATGCAACTTCCTACTTTCATGCAAGATGTTACTGAATGTTTTTACAATAGGAAAACAATTATCTTTCTGTTCTGTCACCTTTCCTAATGCTTTTAAACTTTTTAAAATTTACACTACATATTAACACCACAACGTGGTTCTGAAAAGCATGTCAGAGGCTGCATGATTGACTTGAAGGTCAAACAACAGCCCATTGCAGCAGATAAAATGTTATGTTGAGTCAGTTTATTCATATGCAAATGTACATTCAGAGTGCCACATTAATAGAGGCCTGACCTGGCACAGGCTTCACAGCAGGATCATAACAGGAAAGCAAACGCTAACTACACAGAGGAGGCAGGCTTCCTCCAAAATAACTGTCTGGTTGGTGTTTGCAGGACAATTCTGCCTCTTTATCTCGCCTGAGCCTCGGCGGATACTCAGACTGACACATTCCAGCTGCTTCTCTGCACTCGCCGCAGACAATATAAACTGCCAACTACTGAAGATGTGTAACGGGATGCACACTGTGCCCTTAAGGATTTATGCCCCATTCTCTTTGAAGTCTTGCTGCAATCTCCGTAATTGTCTGGCCTTTTGTGGACTAATTGCTTGTCTGCTGCACTGTGGCATAGTACAATTGCTGAAAGGAGGACTTAAGGCTTGTGTCTTGAAATAGAGATATCATGGGCTGTGCTATGATTTAGCTTGCTTAACATACCTGAGAAATACCACTCATATGTTTTGCAAGAGAACCCTAACACAGCATGAAAAATTAATACTAAAATCATAGAAAATGCACACACCAAGCACATCAATAACCTCCCCAGCCCTGCTGAGACTCATAGCTTGTTAGGGCCAACTCAGCAAAATGGCAACAGCTTGATTGGACCATATATGAACTGACAGGCCACATAATTTCCAACACCCTTTTATCTGTCAGATGCTGACTGTCTACACTACAGCATGTGACTTTTGTGATAAGGTTGCCATGACATTTTCCAGATGGCGGCTGAAAAATGTCGGAAACAAAAGGCTGGTTAAATGGATTCTATCAATTGCAGCGGGTTTGACGCTTTCTTATCAACAGGCTAATTCCCCGAAGGAATAGGATGTGCCAGGGGAGGAGACTAATGACAAAAATGGAGGGCTGTATTCCCCAGACATCCTATCTGGGTCTAAGCTAGGATGCTTATGTGCCGCAGCACTAGCCAGCTCCAACAGCCTCTCTTTATCTTTTGCTATGCATCACTTGCCACCTTGATACCGGGTTGAAAGGTCAAACCTATATCAGATTTATCTTTATATTTAAAAAAAAATGCAGTATTTTTTATACTTGTAACCCTGTGTGAAAGTGGGGGGTGGGAGGATTTCTACTGCTGAGAAATGTGCCAATGCACAGCATGTAAAGCCAGGCTGACAATGACACATGACAATGACAACTCTTTTGGTGCTCAGACTCCTGGTGAGATTGGATCCACGGTGACAATACAGCAGTATAAATAACTCCAGCAGTGGATTAGATGAGGGAGCTCATAACAGACTGTTCATACCATTTATACTGAAGCAAATAAACATAGGCAGCAGGTGACATGTCCAACGGCTATCGTACTCGTGAAGTACAGGACTCCTGAGGCAATATTTTGAACTTTCTGGATAAGAATGACTCCAAAAAATGGACCTGCTACTGGGTTGAAATATTGAACACTACATTTATATCATATAAAAATAGCACATTGTGCCATATTCTTATCTTTAAGATACTTTTCAGATACAATATGTGTTTTTGACTTAATTTCACAATGATCCAGAGGAGATTTGCAGAGCAGCTGGTGCCGTTTTACACAGTGGGACCTTTTGGCAGCGGGAGTAGTAGTAGCGCGTCATCTGTAAGACAACGGGGTGTGGCGTCTGCTGAGCTGTTCATTTGTGAAATGAGCAGTGCTGCAGTTGTAATCAAGGCTCACCAACAAAACTCAATCTAGGCCCAGGCATAAAACAACTGGGGATGACACCAGCACCATCAGCACCAAGGCAGCTGAGAAGATTTTCAGCCATGATCATACTTACTGTTGATTTACTGAAAGACATTCATCAATAAATTTAAATGTAATGTTCACCTTCAACACCTTTAAACAGAATAAATTGCTAGATGCACTAACCATATTCATTTTGATAACTTAAACCAAAATATCCTAAATTAAAAATGTTTTGTTTCTTGATTAATATCTTTTTAAACTGGCTGATACCATGAACAATTTCTTCGGGGTATTCTGTTTTTATCTAATATTATGAATACAGTTCCCTAAAACTGATGGTGCAGGTTTTATGATGAATAGTAGCAGAAAGCATAAGCTGCCTCTCAGCATCACAGCTCCCACATGTTGCTTAACTCGGGAACCGATTTGTCTGTGTGATAGGATAAAAAGTGAAACCTGCTGGAAGATAATCTCACAACACAATGGAGCTGATGAGGACATCTTTGTGCAGAGGAAACAAAGAAGTCCTGCAGGACACTGCGGTGTGCAGAAATATCAAAGCACCGTTGACTGGGTAATCGCAATCAATACATTTCCTGAGTCAGTAATGTGTCTGGGGAAAAGGCACAAATATGTACAGTGCGCAAAAAAGACTGATGCAGAAACATGAAAAGCATTAATATTTTGTGGTCTACACTAAAATGACACACTAACAGGGAAAACACTTTAAAACTACTTTCTCTATGAAAACAGTTTGAAGTAAATGTTTAAGCTTATCAGTGTTTCAACAAACCTACCTATGGAAAAACTAGGAACCTAGCCTATTTTAATGCATGAATCCCTCCCTTTGATACAGTCCACCTTATAGAGTCATAAAACACCTCCTTTAAGTCCCCATCTTTTATTTTAGTTCAGTCTGAATGTTTCTACTCTCATAGAATTAATGATGTTTTGTGCACCGTTTTGCCCTCGTGTACTAATTCAGGGTGTGACTGTAGTGCAGACTTTCAGCTTTAATTAAAGGGATTTAAAAAAAGGTTTCTTGAAGACGTTTCACCTCTTCGACATTTGTTTTCAGAGCTGAAGAAGCTTCTCGGATGAGAGGTGAAATCCTTCAAGAAAAGTAGAGAGGTCCTGTCGCTTTCTTTCCAAGCTCCTTAGAAAGTCTACAATAGATATTTATGGTATATCAATTAATATCAAGGAGAACGGATGAACAGACCTGTTAATGCAGGTATGTTCATCCAGTTCTGAAGGCCTAATCACACACAGAGTTTGATGTCTTACATTAGTTCTTTAGATAAGGAAAGACAGTATGTCCCTGCGCTTTCAACAAGCGACTGGGCTGCCCGAGAGGCCTATCATAGATCCAACACAGCCAGCACCTTCTGCGAAAGGCTCTACTGAGACTAACTTTATTTTGGGACTCACCAAATAGTGACACCTCACCAAATACAGGGATTAACCCCGAAAAAAATCTATTACATTTCCTGCTGTTTTCGGTGTCACTGTGCGTGTGTGTGTATTTGTGTAGGTGTGTGTGTTTGTGTGTGAAGCAGGAAAAGGAAAGACTAGCAATTGCCTAATGACTCACGCTGAGCTTAAATGACAGTAATGAAAATAAATTAGATGCCACACAGTTTTGAATTTTCACTGTGTCTATCTTGGGGCAGTTATTTATTATACCAATTATTATTTTACCAATAAATATGAATTGGGTAAAAAATATATATTATTATTTATTATTAAATGTGTTTATTTGTCACATTTAATTTGATCAAGTTAGGAAGCTATTTATCATTTAGACAGGATGTACATTTAAATATAAAGAAGCTGAGGTACTGGTATTGCTGTCAGTCAGAACTTGAGATAACTGAACTGATGAATCTCTATTTTAAAATGGATTAAAAATACAAAATATGAGTTTCTGGTAAAGATAAATTGTATTTTATTAGTGAATCACATAGCACTAACACTAGTAACACTAGCAGGTGTGTCTAGTTTAGATGTCTGTATGTTGCATTCCATAGAGTTTATAGATGTAGCTTGCTAACCAAGCTACCTAGCATTAGCTTATAAGTTAGTACTTCACCCTGTTGTTCAAATACGCCAAAGAAACAAACAAACAAAAAAGAATCAAAGTCCAAAACACTAACTTTCAGGCTTCAAAATGCTGTATGCAAAAGTATCGTTTAGCTGTGATGTTGACAGATACATGTTTCCTATGCAGTTGATAATTCTAAATCACTAGCAAACTAGCCAACAGACAAAAACAAACAATGACAAAAAAAGGCAAAATTTAAAAAAAAAACTGACGTAATTCACTGAATACTTCATTAAGCAGCAGCTTAATATATTCATACATATAGACATGCCCTGCTGACACTCAAAATATTCATCAGAATGCTAGTATTTGAGAAACTGCTGATTCTACTAGGATTTTCCTACACAACCATCTCTGGGGTTTACAGAAAATTGTTTGAAAATGCCTTATTGATGCCGGAGATCTGAGAAAAACGGGCAGAGTATTCTTGCTGATCATATCCCTTTAAACATATTTTGATGGTTGTTTTAAGCATATAATGTAATAATTATCGCAGTGAGGTTTAGTTCACTGTACTTATATGGCCTCAATAGTCACCAGATGTCAATCCAATAAAATATCTTATGGATGTGGTGGAACAGGATATTCACATCATGGACATGCAGCAGACAAACTACGTGATATGAATTTGGATCTCTGAGAAATGTTTTCAGCCTTTTTCTGAATGAAGAATAAAGGTAGTTCTGAAGGTAAAACGGAGTTCCAACCAAGTACTAACACAGTAGTTGTAAGTGTATTCTGTAATATGTAATACAGTGTAATGCTACATTTCATTTATTCCAACATTGTTGAAATTATGTATTATTTAGTCACTTGCGCAGGGCATTTGTCTACACATTAAACTAACAGATGTGGTGAGAAATGATCAGGTGTGCCGTGGACCTGATTAGTACTCTAAGCCAGCGGTCCCCAACCTTTTTTGCGCCACGGACCGGTTTATGCCCGACAATATTTTCATGGACCAGCCTTTAAGGTGTCGCGGATAAATACAACAAAATAAAGGTACCGAAAAAAAGAAAACACACGTGAAAAGACCAAGGAAAATCGAGTAAACGATAAAAACGATAACAAGATAACACTGAAAACTGATAAAAACCCTGAAAACTATACATTTCACACCTGAGCCTCAACTCTCGCGGCCCGGAACCAAACGACTCACGGACCGGTACCGGTCCGAGGCCCGGGGGTTGGGGACCGCTGCTCTAAGCGACTGGTGTTAGTAACGGGAAGAACAACTGCATTCTCTTCCACTAGAGGGCAGTACAACTACCTGCTCCAATTAAATGGGTTGCCAACTGCCAGTAAAACAGAAGAATACGAAGAAGAAATTAAATAATCCGGTTGTTAAGTCTGACATCACTAGCCGTGTCTGGGCCTAAACTCCGCTGCAGGTCCATATATCAAACGGTCACTATGGCAGTACTGAGAGTTGAAAAACTGTCTAAAGTCTTTCATCTTTAACAAAATGATCAGCGTTCTGCTCTACCAGGTGTAACAATTGAGTTTAACATCCAGGCATCCATGAAAACGGAATTTATGACAGGAAGTTAGCTCGCTAGCTTCTATCTAAATACAATATAGCATGTCCTGACTGCAGGGTTTTGGAAACTAAGTAAAACGTACAGTTCTGTTATCACTTCCAACATAAATGAAGACAAAAAACTAAAAAGCAGTGACGTTTGTAGGGTTACTGAAGTTTGGCTAGCTGGTATATAATGATGTGCTACGTGACCGCTAGCGACACAGCTATGTTAGCATAATATAAACAAGCTAACTTTTTTTCCACTCGATAAAAGTTAACTTGAGTGTTCTCGGTGGTCAGGAACAAATGTAATCACATGGCAGGATGATGTAAAAGGACCAAACTTCAGCCAGGAGAACAACTGAGATAATCCATCCACAATACGAGGTTAGTCATTCATATACTGCTGCATGGGCTGGGCTGTAGCTACATCCTAAGGTTTTAAAAACTGAGCTTAAATAAATGATTAGCGGTAATAAAAGCCGAGGGAGGTCAACAGTGATCACTGACTGTTTTAGGAGCTTTTTGAGATTAAACAGAAGAAAATACAAAACATTAAACATGTTAACAACACAAAAGCCATATTAAACGCAGACTACTTTAGGCCCGGAAGTAGGATTCGTCACATCATCACTTAACGACCGGATAGTGATGCAGTGAATGAGACAACACAGTGTGTAATAGCAATAGATAAATACAGACGTGGACAAAATTGTTGGTACCCTTCGGTCAAGGAAAGAAAAACTCACAATGGTCACAGAAATAACTTTAATCTGACAAAAGTAATAATAAATAAAAACCAATAAAAGTCAGACATTGCCTCAAAAGGTTTTGCAACAGTTTTGGGTACCATCATTTTTTTCCAGGCCTGTTCCATGCATTTATTCCATAGGTGTCAAACTCTGGCCCGCAGCCTAATTACATTTGGCCCGCGAAGCCATACCAAATTACTATTAGAGCTGGCCTACTGGTATTATACAGCTAATATATATGTAGTTTAGTATTAAGCTTTGCTAGTTCCATATTCAGTTTTTCAGCAAAACGTGTTTGATTCCATAAGAAAAGATTCATTCTTATATCTGGAGGAATAAATATATTTCAATAAATATTAACGTTAGCCCGCGACTTTGTTCCAGTTTTGAATTTTGGCCCACTGTGTATTTGAGTTTGACACCCCTGATTTATTCCATGCATAGATTCAGTTCTTGTCTTTTGACAAGTCATTCTAATTTTCCTCCACATGAATGCCTCAAAACTGTTTTGATAGCAGCAACTGCAACAGATAGATGGCTTTGAACTGGGGTCATAATAAAATTTTCCCCGTTGAAAAATTACTGGTTCCATTTAGTTAACTTTCTGTTTGTAGAATGATAATGTTGGATAAAAGGATTGCTTACTGCACACCTTGGTTACAAACCAATGGTCTGTATTCAGTTATGGAGGATGCAGGTTTAAAAAGTATGACACTCATTTCTTTTTCCACGATTAAACAAAATGTGATGCAGCACATTGTGTCAGGAAGTGCCGCACATGGGTTTATTTCTTCACTGTGTATTAACATAAAAGAGTCAAAATAAATATTGAAAGTTAATAAACATAAAAAAATAACAGTGTGACAAAAAGGCTCCAAGCTATTTCCCCCATGCATTTAACTTTAATGATATCATAATGCACAATTGTTCCTTGGAGAACAAGAAGATGGAAAAACAGAAGAAAACAAGATCACAAAGGAGACATGTTTCTAGACTGTTCCATGAAACACAAAGCCTAACTGAATAAACAAACTTAGACCAACAGTATACATGTACAGTTTCCTACTTGGTGCATTGTTGTGACTTGTTACCATTTATTCAGTTTGTGTAAAACACTGGCACAATAACATTTCTCAGTTAATCTTTAAATCAACTGACAGAAAACAGAAAATGCTCTCAATGAATGGAGTCCAAAGCAGCAAACTTCACATCCAAGACTCTGAAGCCCTGTGACAAATTAAGTACACTTTGCTGCTATCACAGGAGGTAAGACAGTTATTAGTATCTAGGTCTTGCAGATCATTGGCAATTGTGGCTACCTCCAGAAAAGCACGTGAAACAATGTCACAGTCTTCCAAAGGAGTGGATGTCCTAGTAAACTCCCAGCAGATTCAAACAATGCAGTGCTCAAAGAAAGGAAAAACAAAAAACAAAAACCCAAAGCCATATATCAGACTCTACAGGCTTCCATTAAATGTTAAAGTTCATGAGTTGGCAGGGAAAACCAGTCGTCTCTAAAAAGATCAGCACAGCTTAAGTTTGCAAAGTTTCATAAACAAAGTAGCACATTCTCCTTTAGACTGATGAAACAGCTGGTTTTTTAATGTCAGTTCAAATAACTTGTTGATAAGATAACAATATATTAATATTACATATAATTCAGTTATAAGAAAAAAAGGAAAGCTAGAGAAGATATTGATTTTTAGAATAATTCTTTGTTTTGGTAGAACACTTATTTAAAATGATTAATTTTTGATCACTGTAAAACATTAAGTAACAGTGATTTAGTTCAAATTTATCTTAGGCTTTGTTGAATATTCAATACAAATTTCAACCAAATCCATAGTAAACTATGCAATTAGTGAAGCTTAAAAAGATTCTTTAATGAAATTTTGCTCCGGAGGCCCCAACTTAAAAAATGTATGACTAAAAAAAGTATTTGGTTTAGATCTTTGGGATTTTGCAAGGTCCAGTGAACTTAATAGAAGTTTTTCTTTTCTTTCTTTTTTTTTTACATGACATTCATGACACAAACTGGAGATAGGTGAATTGGTACTGAATAGCCCATGTGTTATAAAGAGGAAAAATGCAATAAAACTGACAAGACAAGCAAGTTGGAACTCCAGCCCAGTGGGTCTGTTTGATAAATATATCTCATATGTTTGGGCCAGAATGCATAACAGGTGCAAAACTAAATGCAATCCTGTTTGTGTAGGCAAACAGTGAGTTTGTCAACAGAAGCGTAATTCAAGACTGTGTAAAACTAATTTTATACAGTGATATATAGATATATATGTATGTATATATGAAGAATGGCAAACCCAAACTTGACAAACCTCTGCAGGAGAAAATTCTGCCTGTCACATTAAAAAGATACCCATAATCAGCAACAGTTAACTTCTCCCTTTCCTCAGAAGTGACTTCAGACGTTTTATACTTCCTATCTGCCCTATAAGCAGGTTAGTAACCTTGAGCATTACAGCATCATTATGACCGAACTGCACTCTCATCTCATCAGAATGCAAAAATCTAATTTACCTGGCACATCTCTGGGAGAAGACATCAACATTGCAATATTGTATCGCAGGACTAAATGGATTTCCAAGTGCCTTCACACATATTACCACATCTTTATGGTTTTTTTACATAGGAATATTACTGCAGTGGATAGGGCTGTGTAACACTGAGTATCTAGAAGTACTTCATCAGTTTACCTGGTAATGAAGTTGCCAGTGGTTGAGTAATTTATTGGCATGTTTTTCACTATACTAATGACGTTTTGCCTCATTAAGCCACATAGTGTAGGCAGATATTTTGTCTTAGAGGTTAGATGTACAGGGTTGACTCTGACTGCAGGTAATAATTTGCTCCTCTTTTTTTGTTCATCTGACATATCAGCTTTTGTTAAATATAGTTGTGGAGTTCATAATTTGTTTTATAATTCACACTTATTTTATGTGCACACCAGCCATTACTTATCACAACAATATGCAAGCTCATTCTGCCATCATTATCACTGCTGCAGAATTTATATATCAGAATTCATTTCAAACACAAAAAGTAGGGGAGTTGTTCATGTAAATATTCATTACCCTAACAGCCTTTTCCTTCATCTGTAAACAATACCTTTAACCAAGTTGTCTGCAAGGAGTGCTTGTCATTAAATCAAGAAGCAGCTCTACAGAGGTCTTTACTTTTAATGGTTACAATGATAAATGGTGGTGTTAGGACAGGTTGTTGAGGTCAGGCAAGGCTCTCAGTCTGAAAGCACCTCTGAAGTCTTCACAAGAAACCTTCCCTAGCAAATTTTCAGCTGTTTTTTTTTTTTTTTTTTTGTCATGAAAAGTTAAGCTGCAGTAATCATATGCAGTAATAGCCATTGTACGCTTTCTGCAGAAACACATCTTGGCAAGCTTGCATGAAATAAAGGTTATTGCTGGGGAAACAAAGTGCAGCAGTGGCTTTAGGCTCTGCATTGATTTCATGCTTGCTGGCCAAATTAATGTAATACTTTAAAAACCAACCTCCAGTGTGCAAGCATCTGCAATTAGTCTGAAAAATTACACTCTTTGTTTCGTTGCTTTGGAGATCTTGAATTGTATAACAGATCACATGACTTTTAAATGTGCACATTCCCACATCATTTCTCATTCCCCACAGCCATTGTAGCTATTGCTTTTCGAAACTTTTATCGCCAATATCTGTGCTGTTCCTAGGTTACAGTTTATACTTTAATCTACATTAAACCCCACTGTGTTAAAAAAAGACATTCATTATAAAGGCTCACAACACAATGGCTGTGAGTCATCCAGGAGGCATATGTTCACTTAGAACTCACTCATCAGTATTTTTATTTGAATCTGCTCTTCAGCAACCAAAAATCACTCAAAGGAATCATTCAAAACAGATGTAGCATTATGCCACATCTAGACCTACTCAAGGAAAGTTGTTTGCTCATTTCTACCATGTTCTATATTAAATTATTTCTCTATATTATTATTTTCACTATAGAGGGCTATTAGACCCAATAGCTCCTGCTGCTGCATGATTCAGTTGCACTTGATTCATGTAGTACTACTCACCTGCTCTAATGCTAAGTGTATGTAAGCACAGTTATGTGCAAAAGATTTCACAGGACAGTATAGAGTCTCACGATTCAATATGATATAGAACCATCTTCAGAAGCAATAATTTCTTTTTCAGCTATTCTCCTGTAGATTTCCTGCTCTGCTGGGGATTATAGTTCTGTTACACGACTGAGTTCCAGGGGTAGGCAACCTTTCTGATGGCGAGTGCCATCTAAAATTTCCTCAGAAGTCAGTGTGCCATATGATTGCATTAGCAATAAATTTAATAACACTCTATATTAACAGTTACACAATATATAGAACCACTTTATAGAATTATATTTGTTTGCAGATGTTGGCAGCTATCAGCGAATAGTTATCAGCTATTTTGAAACAAAAAATAAATAAAAAGACACTTTTTATCCATAACAAGAACTCCATAACAGCAAATGAACTGTACAACAGAAAATACAAATGCTATTTGTGGTCTCCTCAGCACAATGATAAGAAAAATAAACTGAGCCAATATGGCATGTTTGTTAATACACATGTTAATGTGATCTCTGGTCTCCCACTCAGAGACACTGAGTGAGTGTCCAGCGTTCAGACAGCTACCTGAGGACACTCATGTGAGAGAAAATCTGCTGACACAGATATGTAGAGCCAAATACTGTCAATAAGGCCTCTGCAATGTTCTGAAGATAGTTAAAACTTGTCAGGTAGTGATGTCCAGCAGGTGAAAATGCAAGCTCCATGAACATGCACAGCTGTGGATTCCAGCTGCTTCGATGTTGCATTAACTGGCATTAACTCAGCCAGTTAATGCGAGACAAATCTAGCTGCTCATTAAAGCTCTCTGGTTTTATCAGAAAATAAACCATTGGTCCATACACAGTCCCAAAAACGCATTGTGAATTCTGTCTCGAATCTACAGATGTATCCGTGTATTTCTTCCTTCCCTTATAACTTCCCTTCAACTCATTCATGTCACCTAAAAGGTAAACCTGTTTCTCCATCACCTGTTCAGCTCTGATGATTCAGTAAGGACATCTCCTGGTTTCATCTTCATGTTTCCCTCTCACCAGATATCCAAACCGGAGCTACAGCTTTACAGCTGTGGCTCCAGCAAACATCAGCTGATACTAGAAATTAATATTAAATACATTCTAACAACAGCTGATCAAGCTTAAACGTGCTGCTGTTGTTTACCGCGACATCCGCTGGTTTCCTCTTTCTGTCGAAAAGTGGGCGATAAACAAACAAGAGAGAAAAGCCGATCAGCTGATCATTGATTGGTTTCATGATTGAAGTAGAAACAGGAGAGGGAGGGTGAGAGGATGAGAGAAGAAGAGGCAGCTGTGCAGCAAAGACACAGAATAACTCAAGCTTTGTGTCTTTTGCATTGTAGCTGAAGTCCGGGACAAACTGTTCCTTTTCAGCTCAATACGAAACGCGTAATATTTTCTCTGAATACGGGACGATTCTGTTTTTTACGGGACGGTTGGCAACTCTACTAACTAACCCTATGAAATAAAGTTCACAATCGGTAACATCAAACCCAGCTGTATAGAAATTCCGTCATGCTAGCAAGTACGCAGTACGAGTTATTGTAACTGACTGTAAAAAAACAGCACAACGAAAATAAACTCCACCTAAACTTGGTTTATATCTGACCCAGATAGACTGCAGGTCATAACTTCTTACCTGAAGTTCAGTTCACCTGACACTCGGACCGGCGGCCGTCTCGGGTCTCTGCTCCTCCTGCCTCCCCTTTCCCTCATCCACCTGCTGTCCTCCACCACTTGCTAATGTGGTGGAGGCCACCACACCACCAAACAACTGAGTTAATTTTACACACCGGCCAGCATCTGGCCAATCCACCACCTTTCATTGTTTATACCGTTACAAAAACAGAAAATCAGCCCAGCCCAGCTATTGTCGTGCCATCAGTTAACCCTTCGTGTGCCGGCCATGGCACGCGTGCCTAGGGTTGCAGACCCCTGGTTTAGACCAAGCTGTCAGGCAGATGGCCTCATATTTGACTCTAAAATACTTTGGTATACAGGGACGTTCATGGTGGACTCAATGACTGCAAGATGTCTAGGTCCCGTGGCTGCAAAATAAGCCCAAATAATCACCACCATACTTGACAGTTGGAGATGTTTGTATTGAAATGCATTTGCCAAATGTAGTGCTGTGCTTTGGTTTTGTTCGTCTAAGAACATTGTTCTAGAGGTACGGTCATTTATTCACGTGTAGATTTGCAATCTTGAGTTGTGCAAGCCATGCTCTTTTTAGCAGAGGGCTTCTACTGACAACCCTTCCCAATAAGACATACTTGTTCAGTCTTTTTCTAATTCTACTGTCATAAACTCTAACATGCTAACTGTTGCAGAGTCTTATATTTTTTGCAATCTGTTTGAGCATTGCAAATCTTGACCTTGGGGTGAATTTTCTAAGAGACAATTGTTTTTTTCTCCCCCCCCCTTTTTCTTTTTTTTAAGAAGAGGACCAGACCAGCAAACTGACAAAGCGTCTGCTTTCAGAGGTGGCCACACTTGCTTGGTTAATCAAGTGCATCTGATTAGCACCACCTGGCTGTTCCTTATCATTTTAATTCATATGGAAGCAGTAAGGGTACTTTTTCACAGGACTACATAGAGCCTAATGAAACTGCATACGAACATACAAAAAATAAAACTATCATAGGGCTCTATGTGGTCCTGTGAAAAAGTATATTTTATACACACACACACACACACACACACACACACACACACACTATAGTGATGTCTCACTAATAACATTAGTCTGGTTCTTTGTTCCCCTTTAAAGTCATTTTAAGCTGTTTTTAGACGTCTCAACGTGATTAATAAGAACAAAAGGCTGGCTAACTTTACGTCTGTAGCTATTTTCCGATAAAGTTTAAAGAAAAAAATCTTGGTACTCATTTCCTTTAGAGAGCAATTTAAGCCTGCCAGGCTGCTGTGCTTGCAGTATACTGGTAGTAACCCTGTGTATTATTTCATTTTTTGATATTGTGATATCAGTCTTTGAATTTCTTTTCAGGTAAACAGGTTTTCAATTTTCCCCAAAACAATGGCACATTTATTTATTACAAATAGTTAAGTTGGTCAGCTGCTTAATACAATGTATGATTGGTGGATACCAGCATGTACAAAAAGGCTATTTTAAGTTAAAAAGCTAATACAGATGAGATGATAGCTGGTTGTATCAGCTGCCTTGATTTCTGTCTGTGACAAGAATAGCTATAGCCAGACATGCTGCTGTCTTGACTTAAAATGGTTAAGTGTTTGTTGTTGTTGTTGTTGTTGTTGTTTTGTAGCTTATCTAGAGATTTGATCTAAGAGAAGGGGGGAAAATGGAAATAAAAACATAAGCACATTGATCTGATCTCTTGCAGTGTGTTTGTTGATGAGATTTTATCTCCAACTATGAGATATAAAGGTGTGGAAGTCAAGTGGACAGTGTGATTCGAATGTTGTAGAGGAAATAGATATTTTATATAAATATATAATATATTTTGTTTAAATAGCTTTCTGAGTTAAAAATATAAAACACTAAACAAACGGATTGAGGTCAGATTGCTCAGTTTGTACACAGTGTTGTATACAGTGTTTATTTACTTTAAGTCATTTTGCATATAATAGCAACTAATAATATTCCATGAGATCAACAAATGTGACACTTAGTCATCAATTCCTGAAGGGAGGCAATGACCTCCTGAGACTTTGTTTATAGTATAGATAAAAGTAACAAGATTACAGAACAAGATGCAGATGCCCTTTTTACAAATTGCATTTAGAGTGTCATTCAAATTAATCGTAATGATCAAACAAGTGTAAATAATTTAAAAACAAACATCAAACTGCAAAGCGAAAGAAAAAGTGTCTTTCATTTTGTCTATATGATGTGCACTGTTTGGTGAACATAGTTTCCTGATAAGTTCAGGATTAAATACTACGAAGTTGGACAATATTAAATAAATGAATACTACAAAAGGGTCAGAATCTGGAGACGAGTGACGATGCTGTAAGAGGTTTATAGTGTTATATTTAATAATGATTTAATTCACTCAGTCAGTTGTTAAGTACAGATGATAAAAAGCCACTCTCTTCCTTTACACACATACAAGAATCTACTGTTTTATACACTCTTCATTAAGTACACCTTGGTAATACCAACACGGAGGTAATGGGGGGACACCAGGTCATCTGGTTGGAAGGTGAGCCTATACCAGAGGATGCTTCTGACCTTGAAGCCTGTCTTGGACTCCAATGGTGGAAGGCCCTCAGGCTATACAGGGAGAGCAGAGGCGAGCTGAGCCTCTAAAGGTTCACATACACAAACCTAGAACTTCAAATTCTTCTAGATAAATCTTTTTGAACAAAAATTCTCTTTCTGCCATCCTGGCTGAAGCTGAACATAAACACAAAAGACAGAGGTGTGGTGAATTTATAAGACAAGACAAAATTAGAGTACCGTGAAAATGTCCATTCCAACATGTCTGTCACGATCCTGGGTCTTATGACCCAGTGTTTTGAGTTTTAGTTCTTTTGATGTTTATAGGGTATGTTTAAGCTTATTAGGTTTCCTATGTTCATTTGCTTACTAGTTCCCCCTTGTGTTTTCAACCCCTGTGAAGTCTCCCTTGCCCTTCGTGTGTTTCATGTCTGTAGCTGTGTCCCATTTCAGGGTCTGCACGCTTGAAGTATGCATTTTAAGTGCGGTTACGTCACCGCCACGCGACGACGGCTGTCCCAATTCGAAGTGTACTTCAAATGCATACTCCAAATGCGCCGTCGATTTCCCCAAATATCAAGCGTGGTCCGGTGCACGCTTCGTGGTCCCATATATCCCACAATTCATAGCGCGGCGGTGGGTGTGGATAATTTTGCCGCAAGAAGGGAGCGGCCGAAGAGTGAACTGTCAAAAGTAAGTACTGAATATGACGTCACTTATTCATGTGCGAATGTTTAATAACGAAGAACATTAAAACATTGCTGTTGGCCACATGTCGGCAAAGTTATGTGACATTAGTGATGTTTGTACTTTCAGCGTTAACTTGGTTTTAAAGCCTCTACTTCTAAATATATATATAGTCGACCTTAATCTTACAGAGAATCTGATGATTTTATGGATAATTAAAGTCAGTCATATATCCACAAACAAAACAAGCTGAAAGTCAGTGATATATATATATATATATATATATATATATATATATATATATATATATATATCATAATAATCTGACAATACTATAATATTGGCCATATGATATTTACATTACCATAGTGAGATGACTTTAGTCTCATGAACAACATTAACTAATTATTATTTACTAGCTAATCTTAAATAACTGTTCAGTACAGAAATGAAGCCCAACAATCATGTTTTACGGTCCTGTGGTCTCAGCCTCAGATACTCAACTAATCAAAGTGATGTCATGACAAAAATGATTGACCAACAAAACATTTTTCTCCTTCATTTATGTCACACAAAGCTGTATGAAACGTGTCTCGCGGTTAGTATCATGGTTGCTAGGCAACCTGAAAAGCGCGACGAAGCATATACCGTCCCATTTCACAAGCCTCTCACTTCCGCACTTCTCGTACTTATAGTACGCACCGTACGTAGTACGCGTAGTGCGCGTACTTCAAGCGTGCAGACCCTGAAATGGGACACAGCCTGTGTGTCTTATGTTGTCATGTCTGCGTCTCATTATATTTCCTGTTTTATTTTGAAGGGGTCCTGTGTTCCTATGTTCAATGTTTTTAGTGTTACTCTCTCCTTGTGACGTCGTTATGTTCATGTATGTCAGCTGTTTCTCCATGTGTTCCCACTTCCCTCATTATCCTCCTGTGTGTATTTAGTCTGTGTGCTTTCAGTCATTCTTTGTCAAGTCGTCTGCTCATCCATGTCACAACTTCAGGTATCCATGTCAGTTCACCATGTTTAAGGTTTTTTCATGTTTAGTTTTAGTTCACCCAGTTTAGGTTATTGTTTAGTTTCACCAATGCCCTTTTGTTTGTACCCTTTTTGCTAGCCTCAATAAACGGCTTGTTTTTTGTTAAATCCACGCCACGTTCAGTTTTTGGTCTGCGTTTGAGTCCTCTTTTGCAAACACATACAGTCTGCCCCAACCAGACTGTGACAATGTCACTAACTATAACGCTTTAGGGAGATAAGAACTCTTACTCCATTAAGAGTTGAGTTATGTGTGTCCCACCTAAACTTCTTGAAGCTTTAATATTAAAATCGGACTGAACTCATTTTTACAGTCTCCATCAGGTCATAAAATAAATGTGATTACATGACTACCAACACTTTCTGATTAAAATTTTTAACTGTCAACCTTTTAACTGTCAGCCTAAAAAAAAAGTAAGCCAATAACAGCTAAAATATGATTTTCATAAAAATGTAAAACATTTGGCACTATTGCTCTAAGCAGAGTGAGCTAATTTATTAGACTGAACATTAGGTTCTGCATTCATTTTTTGCCTCATAGATGATCCACAATATTCAGAAGCAACCTCCAATGCTTAGCATTAAAATGTTATTGTCCCTGAATAATCAAGCAGAGTAGGTGACCCTTATTGAGAAGCTCTGCAATTTCAGAATTTGCATTAACAAGCCTATTTGTCAAGTTATTTACAGGCGCTTGTGCAAATTATCTCTGGGATATTGATATCTGTTGGTACTGAAAGCCATCTACTTTGCCCAATATAGAGGGTAGAGGTGGAAATATTACACCAGCCTTTTCACTGGGATACTCAATTAGATGGTGATAGCTTCTTTTTGAATAATTTAATCCACATTAAACCTTAACCGGAGTATGGTCAATAACCACACTGCTTCATGCATGCAAAATGTAACAGATAAAGAGCAGTAAAGACATTTTAACAGGAACAATGGCTGTCAATGAATGCGTTTTCCACTGATGGGATTTAAGCTGTGACTTTTTAATTATAGCACAGTATCTTTAAACCACAAGGGCACGTCTTCCCTCCTCCACCAGAGAAATCAAACAGAGATTTTTCTTCTGGTGGACAGGGATCTTGCACATCACATTTTATGTTTTTGTCCTTGTCCTTTACTTTGTCTCCTTACTTTCTGCTACATCTCACTCTGCTTATTGAGATGTTTCAATACTTCCATCTTTAGATATCCCGTGTCCTCTGGAGCTCTGCAGGCAGAGGGTTGCACTAACACTTCCAGGATTAGGGGTTTTATTACCTGTGTGGCTCAATAGATAGAGCATTGGCCTGACACTGTCAAGGTTAGGGCCCCATAGCACAGTGAAACAACCTATCATGCTTTATAGATGTCAGGATTAAAGTTGTAGCACAGAAAAAGCAGGATCTTTAGAACCCTGTGCTTTGACATCTATTGTCAGTATAATGCAGGTAAGCACATAGTTGAAGATTTGCCATGACAACAGGTTAACCAGTATGCAAAGGCAAAAGCAGCACAAGGAAAAAAATACAAAAAAACAAACCATGTTCATCTGCATGTAAACCAGAGATGCTCTGACAAACTTGTCAGGCTCTTCCCAGGAAAGAAACATGTTAGCATCCCCTCCTTTAAAAAGGTTTTGATCTTTCTCAAATGAAAATACCAGGACTAAAAATAGATTTGGGGTTTCATCATAAAAAACTTTATTTTATCAGTTTGTCAAAAAAACATTTGTTACGTGTATGTTATGGTTTCACTAGGATGATTTTAGTTTTGTTTTTTCCTTCTTTTTGTTACCCTATTAATCAATTCTCAGGTGGAGTTACTGAGGCGACTATGTGTGGTCTCCACCCAGGGATGGTGTTTCCTGGTGTGAGTCTCTCCCCTCACACCTGTTTGCAAACGTGTCATCAGGCAAGCTAGTATATCAAGGACAGGTGGTGCCATAGTTCGCTGCCAGACTGTCCCCGTCATCACGGTGACAATCAGGCTACCTTTTTCTTGTATCTTTTTTGGAAGTTTTCGCTGGGTAACGTGCAATCTCTGTGCCCCTTGCAGCTATTTACCCTTGAAGCCATGCTAGGAGCTCGTCTGTGTGGAAGATTACTTACCAGCACTCTGTGGACCGCTTCTGTAAATCAGCTACCCTCTGCACCACTGTTGCAGCAACAGCTCCAGCTTACCTATCCACCTGCCAACTGTCTGGAACATTCCTGCTGACTCTGTACTCCCTTCACACTCTGCCTGCCTGCCATAACAAGTAAGACAAAAGATTTATCTATAACTCACTCCTACACTACCTACCTGTTGGAAGCTTGGCTAACGTCCACTCTCTTCTCTGGCAGCGCTTCTGTGATTCCCCTTACATTGAGGCCTTTCTTTATTCCCAGTCCCCTATTTTCCAACTATTCCACATTCTTCAATAAAATGTATTTAACTGAGAATGTAGCTACAAGTCAGCTCATTGGTTCCAGCCTGAAGCAAATCATCACAGAGTAATTATTATTTGTATGTGCACTAACCGACTCTGCTGAGGTCATCTGGTTATTCTCCTTGAGACACAAAGCCACTTATGTTCCCAGCAGGGAAGTTGGAGTCACCACTGGTGAGCAAACTATGCAACTTCAACACTCGTAACATAGTTGAAGGGTATTTCTCCCTTCTCTTCTTCACTTTTAAAATTTCATTTTTCAGCCATTAAAAATGCTGACAGATTGAAAAAGAACCCTTACTCTTAAGTGTTATTTTCACATTCACATTTGCGATCAACAGTTTTCTGACAACTTTGTCATGTTTCTCTTTGACCCTATGCATTTGTGTCTCTCTTGTCTGGAGACACAAATGAGATATTACAGCATCAAACTAAGGTCAGAGACATATAAAGAGCCCCAGCATATGTTATATTTATTGCCTGGTCAGAATATACTGGTAACTTAATTTAACTTAAATATATTGTTACTGCCACTTTACAATTCGTTGGGGGTGGGGTCACCTGTTGTTAAATATTTTTTAAAAGCTGTATTTCTTCATCACATGGATCAACATGAGCTTGTATATTGTCAAAAAAATATTTAACAACAGGAAATACCTACTTCTTGCATCGTCAAGAACCACAGAGATCCTGGCAATTGTCTATTTTCTTAAGGCAAGCTAGGTATTTATTGAGCAGTCAGTCATGCATTAAAAGTGACACCCTGGTAGAAGGAGATTGCACACAATTAAAAGTTTTTCCAACTGGGCTGAAATACTTTGTAACACTTTAGACCACTAAAAGCAGGAAAGAATAATGTAATAATTAGAGGAAGAAGACAACTCGAAGATGGCGTAAGTGCCCATCAAGTTTGCAATTTTAGACATTTTCACAGTTAAGATGTTAAGAAGCTCCTCAATGTCACATGTGTAACAAAGAGGCATTTTTTTTTGGACAGTTTTTTCCCCCCCAGCTATTTAGCAAAATATTGTATCAAAAGTCATTTTGAACTACTTTGAGAAATTTGGCCTCTATTGCCTGATTTCTTTTTAAAGTCGTTTTACGTTCCAACCAACATTCTTGGGACTCACCCCCATAAAAGAATGTAGAAACTCAGAAATTAGAGGAATTTAGTCATGTGATGTAAAGATATACACAATTTATACACTAAAGGTACTAGACACAAGACCCAGAGAACTGGATGCCCTGGATACATAAAATAAATTTCTAAAAATCCAGCCAAAAAACGAGTAGTTAAGATATTCTGCTAAATATTTTCATTCAAGCTTAGCTTTCATGTGCTGCAGTCTGGTGATCTTTTTTAGCTGATGCCAGAGACACTTAAAATCCTAATTGTACAGATCCTTTTTTCCATCCCATTCCTATCATACATTCATGGTTTAGATGCCAGTAAATTTGTGTTTGCTTACTTCTGCATCTAGCTAGTACTACAGAAGAAGAGCCAGCATAAAAAGTAGTAACGGTTTGAACTGGCAAGTAATTCCCAATTCAATGTTTCAAACAACTCAACAAATATGACAAACTGTTTAAGAGCATTCTGGCACACAGTATGCCTGCTAACTAAATGCACACTGGCTAAATAACCAAGAAAGAAAACATGTTGATGTGCGATCATTTTACTTTCAAATGCAGAAGATGTAAGAAAGAGAGCAGGCACATTAGATGAGAGATTATTCTCAAAGTTAAGGACCGCTTGACGAGTAATGTGGAAATTCAACGCTTACATGTAATCTCCTGATTAATTTTATATTGTTTAATCAGTTACATGATGTATTGTTTAGGTTATCTAAATAGTTTATGTTCTGAAATGTTTACCAATTCCATGTTATTAAAAAGTTTATAATGGCGCCAGTTTAGTTCACTGAGATGAGCAGGCGACCACATGCCGTATGGCTGAGAGTGGACGGCCCGGGTTCCTTTGCCTGCATGTATCCCCTCTCTCTCTCTCACCCTCTGCTTTTCTGTCACTCTTAACTGTAACTATTGAATAAAAGGCCAAAAAAATAATATTGGATACTAAGTGCAGTCTTAAATGAGTAGTTTGCAGTATTGTGGTAAAGTGACGGACTGTGGCAGATGATGGTATCCATGGTCACTGCTAGGTTGGATGAATAGCAGCAGAGTAAGAGAAAGATGCACTTTTAATTTCAGAATTTCAATTTATGAGAGAATTTTTACAACAGCAAAGATGATGGCAGAAGTGTAACTTTTGGGAAACACATTATTTGTGTCCCACTGAGTATTGAAATTGATGCCTGTTGGAGTCAAATTGTTAAATGTTGTCATTGCGTTACTTAAATTTGTAAGTCTTGGTTTAAACTGTATGATCAAAGACATTCTTCTGTTTCTGTTGACATCCCCAGCCTGTGTTTTATTATAGGCACATTCTATATGAAGATTCTGTTTTCTTGTTTAGAAAACTTCCTGCTTTTATGACCTTTTTGTGGGCAGGAGGTTACACAAACGCACCCCCAAACACACACACTCACGTGCACCTACACACACACATACATGCATACACATACACACATAGTACCTTGTCTTTTAGAACCATGGGGGGGCGTTTACAATGGGTGGTGCTTGTGTGTACTGTAACTGTTTTCAATAAAAGGCGGCAAGCGGAAGCTGGTTCTTGGAAGTGGTCTGACCGAGGGCAGAAGGGTCGCTCTGAGATCCTTCCCTTGCGCAAGTAAAATCGCTGTTTGTCTTGCTTCCTTGTCGTTAACAGGAATAAGTTTCTAAACCAGCGGGGCCTGTGGAAGCGCAGACTTGAGATTAAATAGAAGAAAATACAAAACATTAAACATGTTAACAACACAAAAGCCATATTAAACGCAGACTACTTTAGGCCCGGAAGTAGGATTCATCACGTCATCACTTAACGACCGGATAGACTCCCATGTTCAGATGTCGAACTTTACAGGGTTAAAAAGTATATCTCAGTATAGGCACAAAAACTGTTTTAACGTATGTGAACATTTTCTCCCTCATCAGAACTCTGAGAGGGTGGAATTTATTTATTATAACTCATCCATCTGGTTAAGCGGGGGGAGTTAGGTGTGTGGCAACATTGATTAACAGGTGTCCCCACACAAGCCAGCTGGAGCTGGCATCTGCTAGACCTCATCCACTACTTCAAAGTCATTGAACTAGACCTTTTCACTGTGTGTACCATTGGTGCTTTTTGGATCACTTGCATTTAATATTAGAACAACAGACTACTGTAGTGTCTTTTTAGTCAATTACCCAGCTTACTAAGTAAGCTAGCTAATGTTGGCAGATAACTTATTAGCAACTCTTTCATCCATAAAAAAGCATTTGCTAGCATTTCCTGGTAATTCTCTCTCTCCCCCCCCCCTCCAAATAAAAATTATATTGTCTATAGCTGAAACAGATACAGAAAGTGCAACAGAAGGCAGACACACAAATGGACACGCAAGGGGAAGTGGAATATGAAGACGACAAGATGACACATACTGTTACCCTAAGTATAACAAAGCTACCAAACGCTATAAACAACCAACATCTAACTTTTATCTTGTGCAGTATCTCACCTACAATATCAAACATAACAAGCTGAAAAGCAAGGGAGTGAGAGAAGACGTTTCAAGACACAAGAAGTGGAATCCTTCAATGCGCACATCAACGCTGTGGATAAAAACATCAAGTTCACCAGGGAAGACACAAAGGACGACTGTTTGCCTTTCCTGGACTGCGCTGTGCACATTGAAGAGAATGGCAACCTCAACATCGAAGTTTACCGGAAGCCCACACACACGGACCAGTACCTCCTGTTTGACTCCCATCACCCTCTGGAACACAAACTTGGAGTAATTAGGACCCTACACCACCGGGCAGAACATGTTCCCTCTAAGCCTGAAGGGAAAAAGAAGGAACACACACGTAAAGGAAGCACTCAAAACGTGCGGTTATCCTAAATGGGCGTTCATAAAGTCAGCAAAGAGGCACAGAAAAGAAGATCAGACACCAGCGAGGGAGGATAAGAAGGACAGACGCAACAACATTGTCATCCCCTATGTAGCCGGTGTATCAGAGAAACTCAGGAGGGTTTTCTCCAAGCATGACATCCCGGTGTATTTCAGACCCAGCAACACACTCAGACAAAAACTGGTTCACTCGAAAGACAAAACGCCAAAACACAGACTTAACAATGTGGTGTATGCCGTACAGTGCAGCGAGGAATGCCCAGACCTCTACATTGGAGAGACCAAACAGCCACTTCACAAGCGCATGGCACAACACAGAAGAGCCACCTCCACAGGACAAGACTCAGCTGTCCATCTGCATCTTAAGGACAAAGGTCACTCTTTCGAGGATGCCAATGTTCACATTTTGGACAGAGAGGACAGATGGTTTGAAAGAGGAGTGAAAGAAGCCATCTATGTCCACTGTGAGCGACCATCTTTGAACAGAGGCGGTGGTTTACGACACCAACTCTCTGCCATCTATAATCCAGTTTTGAGATCCCTTCCCAGACGCCTTGACGCCCACTCACATCCTGGGCCATCTGACCTCAGGAATTCGCATGATAAGGTGGGGCCAGGTTTCACAATGAACTCACCCGAAACTCTGGCTGATTGGGACCCACACCCAGTTCCACACCTTGGCTCAGGCGATTAGAGGATCATCAGGGGGTCCTTTTGTCCCTCTGTGGGGGGAAACTCCCACTAGGTTTATATCTGGGACTCTCCACCATTTGACCTTAGAACTGAAGAAGCCTCTCGGATGAGAGGTGAAACGTCTTCAAGTAACTTAAAGAAGTCCAGACGCTTTTCTTTGCAAGCTCCTTTGACGAGTGAGAGAAGAAAATCCAAAGCATCTTCTGATCTGTGTTTTGGAGTGTTGTCCGTTCACTTGACCAAAGCTTGTGGTTAAGTAAAAACCATCTGCAAGCACTGAACTGAGTAGATAAGCAACAACGAGGCAGCTTTTGAATCAGGATTGACAGACCAAATAGGTAAATTAACGTAAAAAAAAATTCGACTTTTTGATTGAGAAAAAAAGTAGTTAAATGTTACTATTTCTAATTAAAAATTCTCTAAAGTTAGTGACTTGAATTAGTAGAGGTGAGACGAGCAGATGCCTGCGCTGATACATCTGTCAATCAAAATGAGCGATCAGAGTATGATGGAACATAAATATATAAACTTAAACTAAAAGAGACAATACAGCTTGACATTAAGGTAGTAATATATAAAAACTAACCTTGAACTTTAGTGAAGTCAAACAGCTGTCTGTTAAACACCGT
The DNA here is from genome assembly GCF_056152115.1 of Neolamprologus brichardi. Taxonomy (NCBI): domain Eukaryota; kingdom Metazoa; phylum Chordata; class Actinopteri; order Cichliformes; family Cichlidae; genus Neolamprologus; species Neolamprologus brichardi. Next base: position 5,514,857 of record NC_142105.1, on the reverse strand, counting down.
GTTGGTAACCAAACGTTTCTACTTACTGTGACACATCTGGCACGTTCTCTCACTTTGTGTCAGATGTGCAACCTCGCAAGTCACAGACCACTTTACACAGAGACAGTCTGAGACCCATTCTCAATGTCTGTGACCTTCATAGACTTTAATTATAGTCACCTACATGCTCAGCATTAATGTTTGAGAGCAAAAGAAGGCGAGGGCTCAAAGTGCTGAATCAAAGGACAAACTATCCAGTGTAGCGCTTGATGAGATACAGAATGTTCATGTGGAGTTGGGCGATTTTCTCCATAGTCCAATCATCTTATCGTCACCCTGCGAGATTGCCAATACCCAATACGATCACCTCTGCTCCCCACCGTGTTTTCTGCACACACTCAGAACAGGGTCTTCCACATACACATTGATGAGAGAATCACTACTGTCTCTCCAAACATGCGATTACATTTCGTTTAAATGCAAATTTAACCCAACGCACATAAATTCCCTCCGCCTGTTTTCTCTCATTTTGTGATGGATCAATATAGTCACTCTCCAATCGTACAATAATTTTGCAGAAGTTTGACCTTTTAACAGTGTGTTTGTGTGAATGTTTTAAGTGATGGTTATATTAAGGGATGCAGACCATCTTGTAGCAAATTTATTTTAAGATTAATTAAATTACACTCATTTGCTACATTATATGCAAAACTAGTTAAATACACAATTAATTGACAACATTTGGTTCTCAGTTCTGCTGACAGGAGTCTTCTTTTGATTCTACATACCCATCTACATTCAAATCCTTAGCTCCAAAACAAAGTATTATTTAAAAAAAACAACTTAAAACTCATCTGTTCAGATAGGCATTAGGTAGTGTTTTGTTTTCTGTGTTGTGTTTGTTCATTTTTGTCCTTGCATGAACTGTTTTTATTGATACCTGTGTAAAGCAAATTATGACTGGATTCTTGTCTTCAAAAGCACTATATAAATACATTTTCCTTACTTTTTTATGTTTTATTTGGCAAGCTGGAAAGCTTGGCAACCACTCTGACCACAGCCAAACCCCTAATTTATCTTCTATTTGCACAAAAGCTACAACAGTACAGCAAGTCCTCAAGGGACCGGGCTGAATCTATTGCTCTTTACCTCAAGCTTTCAGTACAACTCCAGGTCATTCCACTTTCAGAAATACTATGTTCAGTGGTTGGGTGTATAAGTGATGGGCAGGAGGAGTAAAGAACACTAGCGAATGATTTTGTGGAGTGGTCAAGCAGAAATAATCTGCTTCTGAATGTGAACAAGAAAAGACAGATCCTGACTAATTTCACAGCTACAGGGCCAACCCTGGTCTACCCCGGGAAGCGATGCTTAAGTGAGGTGATGGAGGAGTACAGGTTAAACTAGAAGACCAACAGAAAGGCTGCATATAATATAAGGGGAAGAAGAGGCTACATTTGCTGGTGAAATTGAGATCTTTCAAGATATGCATAAGAGTGAATTAACTGATCAGGAAGAACAACTTTTTGACCAACCAAATTGTTTTCCATTATGGCCAATCCTAACTACCCTCTGCACCACTTACTGGACAAGCTATGGAGCGCTTTCTGATTAGTAAGGACCAACACAGAAAATCTTTCTTACCTACTTTAAAATGCAATACATCTGTGTAGCAGAAAAACACTTGTTTCTCATACTGACAATTTTGTTTTTATGTTTTTAGCCCTGCCCGGTCACAGCACTTTGCACATTGTTATCCCGAGAAACAAATTTTGCCCTTTAAACCATTTTGTTTTGGTCTCTGTTTTCACAAAATGTTTCATTTTTACATTAAAAATTCAGATTTCATCCTTGAAATCATAAAAAAAATCATAATTGAAACAGCTTGCAACTATTTCAGGTAAAACACCCAAACGTGCTACACGATGTGACATGACCTTTGCACGTGTTCACAAATTAGACACTACCACAAGTATAATGAGCAAAATAAACACACAAACAGTTTTGTATGAGAACCTCAGTTTCATTACACGGCACAAACACACACAGTACTCAGTGAGTATTAATAAATGCATTCTTATTAACTTTGAAATATAAAGATATAAATATACAATTATTAAGTCTGAAATTATGCAAATATAATAATTTATCAGTTTCTATTACTGAAGAAAAAATAAAAATAAATAATAATAATAATAATACAGACAAACATCTTCCTCCAATAAGATCATTTTGAATAGATTAAAACATAGCATTTGTGCAGCCTGTCTGCACTCTTCATGGATATCTTCACCTTTCTGCACTCCTTCCTGAAAAGAATTTTACTTTTTGGTTAAATAAATATCTACTATATTACTTATTATTAGCTGAAAATGACAAGTGGTAGAAGAATTTTTCAAACTTTTCCTTTATGAAAAGCTGCAATAAAACACGTCAGTACACATTAAACTGTATCGAAAGCTAAAACAATTATTCTGCAGAAAAATATCTTTCATCAGTGTTAAAGTAATTAATATTTCTGCTGCATGTGTTTAAAATGGAGCTCATTTTAAGTACTTTATGTTTTGTTTAATATCATATTCTATAAAGCACAGGCTTGTCCTGTTGCTGTTCTCTTTTTTTTTTCGACTGGGGAAAATAAAATGGAAATAATCAGAAAACCTGGGGGACTGGAATACCTTGGAACACGAGGAAATATGGAGACCCCAGGAAGGATTTTAAGGGATTTGCAGAGGCACCGAAAAGGTATGAGGAAGAAGTGGAAACACGTGGAAACACAGCTGGAACGAGTAGACATAGCAAGGGGGACGCAAAACTGAGCAGACACTGATCAAGGGACTGTCAAAATAAAACACCAAGTGCCACAATGACTGAGACCCAGATAAGGACAACAACTCAATTTGAGTCTAACTGTTAAACTGCAACTTAAACCATCTTTATAATGCATAAATTCACAAAAAAACATAAATGCAGATCATCTGAATTAAAAAGCTTGAATGGTGAGTGACATGGTGAACTGTCTATATCTACAGGAGGATTAAAGGCTGGTTAGATTTTACATTCTTATAGATTTTAATCTGAAAGTGTTGCTCAGCCTGCACCTGCTCAAATTGCCTGATTTGTTAGAGCAAACATGATCAGAGCTGTTCTTCTCTACATCACATATGTTGGCTAAGGTGGTTAACGAGGAAACCTCCATGAAGAAACTTAATTGAAGCTGGTGTCCTTGTTAATGTTAGCTGTGTTTCCATAGAAGTGCTCTAGTAAAGGAACCACAGACCACCGGCAGGTTTTGTCATCAAAATCTTTTTAAGGACTCCATGTCCATATATGTTAAGCTTTCAGCTAATAGCTCTTTAGCAAACATAGATTTTACTGGGTTTTCTTGGTAATTTTATTTATTTATTAATTCATTGATTTGTTAAGATATAACTTAAAAGCTGTTCTTTGCTCTTATATATATACAGAACACTGGTTCATGGCTTAACATATACAGACAACATTTCTCTGAAAATGGTCAGCCATAAGGAATGAACTGAAAATGAGCCAAAAAAGCAACAAATGTCTAAAGAAAAGGTTTAAAAGAGCTTCAGAAAGCCTGGACAGCTATTGTTTAAGATCACTTTCAAAAATTAGAATAAAGTTTTTCTCCTTGGAATAAAAAGAAAAAGAAATGAGGATTGGCTAAAGAGTGACACAGAACTGTACATATATAGATGCATTAATAATATTGGTACACTAAAGGCATTATACTAAAACAAACTATCCAGCCATGCAACCCACAGATTGCCGTAGTGTGTGGCGCTCACTTTAAGCAGTTATTCTGAAACTCCTCTCATCCACTCCATAACTCCACAGTTGAGAGAGAGTCCCTACTTAATTTGAACACAGTACAAAGAAGCAGCAGACCAGTGGACCATAAAGCTTTTAGGGAGTGATGTTAGGAAGAAGAGAAATACGAAAGGCTAAATAAATAAATAAAAGAGAGTAGTGGAACATCGGCAAATGAAAGCCCCTATGGTCTTGTCTGGAAGTCCAGCGGTACATTTTGAGGTTCCTGACTGGCAGCGAGGTGCCTAGAGCAGAGCTTCAAAGGCCCGTTACCGGGAAAGCAGTGCGTTGCAGCACTGTGCCCAAATGAGCGACTTCAATATGAGCATCAAGAGACCCAAGAAAAACCCATCAAAACAAAACGAAAGAGGGAGTACATTGTGAAGCACAATTGAGTTAGCAAGTCAAAACCATAGAGGCTCGAACAATCTGTCTGTGGCTTGTGTGTTGTTTTCTGTCAGCAGTTCTTGAAAATCGATCCTATTATATATTGATGTGTGACTATATTCAGTGAATTAGGAGACAAAATGACTCCTGAAACCAGTATGATTTTGTCCCCTTCAGAGGGCAAAGATGAATACATCTAATAATTTCCAAGAATTGATTCAAAGGAATTTGAGAACTAAATGTATTTTTCATCTTTGGATCATTTAATTGGGGGATACAGTGGCGCTCTAATCCTATTTAATCATCTCAATTGAAACTGCTCAATGCCACGGTGTATATTTGTTGAGCTGCACTGGGAATACTGTGATAGACAGAGTGGTGCACTTTCTGTCAGTTTATTTTGCCTTTACTTTTCTTCTGCTCTTTTAATGGAGCATGTAATTCTGTTCCAAGTTGTGCATTGTTCAAGATAAGACATTAATCATTTTCCGACATGCAATGCATTCATTTCATTATTTAATGATTTGAATTGAAAATATCGTTAAAATTAGATTAGCAGGGCAACCATGTGTGGGCAGCACACGACTGTTATGAATCTTTGTATGTATATAAATTAACCTTTTTAATTACATATATTTCAGTAAATTGTTGGCATTATAATGTACTACTTGGAGCTATAGATCCCAACTAAAACAACTGTGGGTACAAGACAACCTACGTTAACCTATGTTTTTTTTAAAGATGAAAGAGAAAGACAGACTTTGATCAGTCTCAAAGTTTAAGCTTGTTTCTGCAAAATCGTATCACTGCATACCTTGATAATCATCATATTTTCCCCACAAACGAAAAGGTAAGTGTCTGACACTGACACACCTGAGCAATACCCGCAAGGCGCCTCAGGCAGTTCACCAGTAATGTAAATATCAGGTTGGAAATATGCACTTCAATTAAAATGCCCCCTGCTGAGATCTGATACGTACAAATGTAACCACCCAAAGTTGTATAAAAAGTTTAATTTAATTTAGTTTAATTTATGATTTCATAAATCTATATTATTTTAAAATATCCTGTATATTATTTAAAAAGCAGCATAAAAAAAATCAATGCAATACATAAATAATTATAAACTTAAAGAAAACGGAAAATAATAATAAGCCTCATGCTGAGTGTTTCACATGTTGTAAACTTGTTTCTTGGAAATTGGATGAGATGACTGAGAGCTGGATCTGACTATGAAACCAAGGACGCTGTATGACAAGTTTTTAGTCAAAGAGCATAACCTGGATGATCCCCCTTTCTGATTTTAACAATGACCATTGTTTACAATGATTGCATTTTGCCCAGTATGACTAGCAGCGGTCCATAATCTCCTCAGGAAGGTCCCGGTAAGTCCTATTGTAAACAACCAGAAGTTCTTTAAGCAGGCACGAAAACTGTCATCTTCTGGCTATCAAAAATTATTTAGGTTTCAGGCATTTCCATAGTTTGACTTTCATGGGTATCGACGTCCATCTGTTTTAATGTCTATGGTAAAAACAAACAAGCAAAACAAAAATGAACAAAAACAAAAAACAAAAAAACAAAACCACTTGACCTTGTTCAAGTCATGTGAAAGAGAAAATGTTCATAGAATTCGATGCTGTGAAAAACTAAGTACACCCAATGATTCAGTAGCTTGTAGAACCACCTTCAGCTGCAATCTTGTAGTAATTGTTTTCTGTCTCTCACATTGGTTTGGAGGAATTCTATCCCACTCTTCTTTGCAGTGTTTCTCTCTTAAGGTTTCACCACAACATTTCAGTCAGCCTGAGGTCTGGACTTGCAACAGTTTTTTCCCCTGGTCATTCCGTTGTAGGATTGGTGTTGTGCTTGGGATCATTGTCCTGGACAACCTTTAGTTGTTGGTCTTGAATGTGAGTCTCAATTACTTTGGTATACAAAGGTGGTTCATAGTACCCAGGTCCTGTGACTGCAAAACAAGCCCCAAATCATCACCTTTCCATGACTATTCTTTGTGGTACTGATATGCTGTGTGTGGTTTTGGTCAAACCACCCTCAAACCACCTTTGGCGTCTGTCCAAAGGACATTGTTCCAGAGGTCTTGTGGTTTTGTTCAGATGCACCTTCAGAAACCCGAGCTAGCCATCATCTTTTTAGAGGGGAAATGACTTATTCTGGCAATCCTTCCGAACAAGCAATATTAATACATACTAAAGAAATTTTTTTTTTTGGCCTTTTCTCTGAGCGTTGCATAGTCTGACCTGGAGGCGAATTTGCTGGGTTGTCCACTCCAAGGAATACATTGACCTGAATGCTCCAGACCAGCAAACTACCAAAACTTTTGTTTATGGAGGTCGTCACACTTGATTAACTGATTATTGGTTAATCAAGTGCGTTTGATAAGCAGCACCCGACTGCTGCTTCCCCTTTTAATGGCTGTGAAGGATAAAGAGTGCACTTATTTTTATTTTTATTCCACAGGACTGTATGTTAAATGGCAACCAAAAGGGTAAAAACATGACCAGCCACTCTTGTTAATGTGCCCCTACCCTTTACCTTACACTGCATTTTATTGTACAAAAACATACGGAAAATACGTGAAAGAATAAATATGGTAATGATCCTTATTTTTGATAGTTTTAGCAAATCCCATGATCAGACCGGCTCTAAAAAAGATTGATAGTACACAGTCAAGTCATTTTTAGTTATACAACTCAATAACACAAATCTCAATTTCACCTCAGAGGGCTTTACAATCAGTATATTATACAACACCATCCATCTTTAGCCCCCGGTGGCACAGAGGCTATTTTAAAATAAAGTAGTTTTCTGGAAACTCACAAAGTTACTGTTTAGAGGTTAATAAGAACTACACTCTCCACATTTGACAGACATCCATAGCTTATATGGCACGTTTCACTAAGAAATGGAGGGTTGTAGCAATAATGTAACACAAACTTCTACAAATATTAAGAATGACCATAAACTGGTAAAATGATTGTATTTACAGCACTTTTCTAGTTTTATTAACCATTATAAAGCCACATTTGCGTACATGCAGCCTGAAGGAGCCAAAGATCACATGACCAGCATTCAAAGATGACCCTCTCCAGACCTACAGCCACAATTTTTGGTATGCTATTTACCAAATAGGTTAAGTTAATACTAAACCTTTGATCCTGACCAATGTGACAGTGAAAAATTTCAGTTGTTTTGATCAGCCATAAAGAATCATAAAAAGAGGCTCTTTGTGCCCATTTAATATTCTTTCTGGAAAACGATGGGATTCATTTTCCCTCCAAACTCATCAGTATGCTCCTCTTTCAGCTGCCACTCGTTCCCCAAACAGAAACTCATGTGCATGTGAGAAACAGAGCCTGGACCAGAGCTATGAACATGCAGTGACAGTGTGAGCTGTCTTATTTTAAAACTGGCTTTTACTTCTGCAATTTCAAAGAAAAACTACAAACACCCTTCAGAAAATTCACAACTCTGACCAGACTGCTGGAGCTAATAGCTAATTACCAACTCTAAAGCAACAGACAGGTTTCTGTCTCGGAATAATGAACATTTTATCCTCATACTGGAGGCTCTCGGTCAGTTGTTGTTGTTGTTGTTTTCTGCCTCCTGCCTGTCTGTGTATCTTAGTGAGAAACCTATCTATAGACTCGGGCTGAAAGGGTAGCATTGTCAAACAGAACTGACAAATGAACAAATAAGTTGTTTCTTTTGATTTTTTCCAATCAGCTAAAGGAAATAATATAGTCAGTCTCATCCTTGAAATTCAATAGCATTATACAGCACACATTTATAGGGTGAGCCAGCTTTAGCTCTTGTGTATTATCTAATAAAGCAGCTACTGTAACATCAGTTAGTCAAGGAGCTAGGAATTGAAACTGACAATAAACTACTGCTGTTTGCAGAAACAGAGGTAAGGTGAATTATTATTTTCAGAGAATTATTTTTTGTCCATTTTTGATGTTGAGGTGGATTTATCAAATATGATCCTTCGACAGGGGTGTGCTGTCTGATATTAAAGTGGGATCAGATCAGCAAAACTCAAGAGGCAAATAATAATCAGAAGTGGGATAGCAAAACTTCAGCATACCCTTTGATCATCAGACTCACACAGGGCTCCACACTTCAGAAATTCATTAGCTGTGCTAGCAAGAGAAGATTCCAGATGTGACCCCGGATTATTGCTTTTGAATTTAAAACACCGACTGACTGTCAGACCAGTGACCGCAGGAAGCCATACCTTCAAAGTACATCACAACTTACATGCTTAAACAAAACTACCAGGACATGTATAAAGATAACCTTGTGACTGCCCCTGTCTCACTATCAGGAGATATTAGGACAACACTAAAGTTAAAACTCTTTGTTGCACCCTAGAGCAAGGGTTTGATCTGGCCTTGGCAATGAAAAAGGGGCATGCACAAGGAGAAAGATAACTTTTTCTTCCTCAGAATTATTAAGGACAAAGGTTGAAGTCCTTACCTTCACTCTCCAGCACACTCATCTGCACAGATATTAGAGCACAAAATCCTTTAAGAGAACCAAAAGAAGCAAACTTAATTCATTTTTCCCCGGCTCGCCTTCTCTCTTATTAACTCATTTAACAGTTCATATCTAAACACTGACTAAATAACTTGTCTCATAATCATTTATGCAATAAATCATCTTGATCTATTACCGTATTTCCCGGACAGCGCACCCGAATATTGGCCGCACAAGCTAAAAACAGGGGAAAATCCTGTTTTGTACATTAGCCGCACTTGACTAAAAGCCGCAGGTGTTTCAATGTTGACTTATCATATGTAAGAGAATATGCACAAAGCGAATTGTCAGGAAGGAGATGGCTGTTTGGAGACACACCCCTTTATTAATATTTTGAAAAACAAGTTATGGGTACATATTTGCATAACTTTTTAGGTATATGTACAAGTACCGGTAATTACAAGTACGAAACATGTGCTGTGCTTCATAAATGAGTAACAAATGTAGTACATAACAATAACCTACAGCACACCAGAAAAATAGATTTCAGAAACCACTGGTGGAGTTGGGCATAACTTGCTTTTCGCAAATTTATCGCCGCTCATCATCCACGCCTCCCGCTGAACGCGTAGCGCTACTTTGAAGTTTGTTTTTCGTGCTACTTCGTACGGCACTACATTGCCTGGCGGACGGACATGTGACCAACATACCACTCTTGAACCCCGATCCTTCCGCCAGGCAACGTAGTGTCGTACAACAGCGGAACAAACAAAACAAATCCTCTTACGATATCACAAAAATCATGGACAATCCGTAGAAAAGCCGCACCTGACTAAAAGCCGCAGGGGTCAAAGCTTGTGCAAAAAGTAGCGGCTTATAGCCCGACAATTACGGTAATTTAATGCACTTCAAAATAAAATAAAAAACATTTAAATAAAGCAACAACTCAGAATGACCTTTTTTTTTTTTTTTTTAATAACTATTGATATAGACAGTGTCTCATTTAATGCCTTTCCAACTAATGTGTTTCCATCTTAAAACAGCAATTCAGCATACTGCTTGTTAGCTAGGGCCTTTTTGCCTGTGCTTAGGTACTGAACGTATTTGATTTTTGTTAAAGCATGAAGCACATGTTAAAACGATGAGTTTTCTAAGTAATCAAAGCCTTGAGTTTGGAAGAATCATATTTTCAAAAAACAAATCAAATAATTGTTTCAAAGAGATTATCTCTCAGCACCCGCTACCTGCCCATGTCCTGTCCATGAAAATTAAAGAGAAAAGCTGAGGCAGGGATCAACTTTCAAATGTTTCCATTAATTCTTACACTCCCTCGTGCTTGTCACCATTCAAACCCTCATCATTCAGATACTTTTCATGTTTCTCTGAGTGAAAATTACAGTGTGATAATGTACAGTGTCAGCAAGTTGTCAGACGTCTGTTTTGACCAAAGAAGAAGGAAAAGGGAAGTACTGCCTGAGGCCTTTGGGGGTCTTTCCTAACCTTTTCCCAGGAAACTAACAGCTCCTTTGGAGTGAGGGACTTTGATGCTGACTGCAGTCTTTGGAGAATGTCATCTCTAATTACTTCTGAAATCCATCTCCACCTCCCGCCGCCCTAAAACCTGCCACCTGTATGGACTCCCTGTGTTTGTCAGCTAAAGTCCCGTCCTTGACTACTGTACGTGCCGCAGATTAAGCTGCCTGCTGTTTGTGAAAGTGCAGGGTGGGTTGTTTTTTATTTAAACTGTAATGCAGTCATTAGTTTGGCCTGTTAGCTGGCAGCATACTGTCATGCACAAATATTATATAGCATTTTATATGACTTTAATACTCCTATGTTTATTGCTGGTTTATTTCACATTAAATATTGAATATGCTGGTCATAATTTACTTTTAGGTTAACTTTGAGCAGATAAACTAATGAATTTAACAGGAACTGGTGAGGACCAGAGGCAGAGTAAACACACGAGTGAGTACTGGACTTATATTCAATCAGGCAGGCAGAGAAACGACACCAAATGACATGAATTTCACTCAACATCTGCTGGACTTTTGAACGACCCCCTATGAGCAAGCACTTGGAGGCAGTGGAAAGGAAAAACTCTCTTCTAACAGGAAGAAACCTCTGGCAGAACCAGATTCATGGACAGGCAGCTATCTGCCATCTCGGTGAAGTGAGGTCAGAGATTAATAATTAGTAATGATTGTGATAGGAATTGATTAAATGCAATGCTGTTAATGTTTTGTTAAAACATCTTTTGTGGCTATGTATAAATAAATTACTCTGTCTACATGAAATAGCTACTAAGTGAAGATGTCCCTGGTAAAGAATTTAGGTGTTGAATGATTGTGAAAAGAAAAAAGACTAATCAACCTGTCTGAAAGTAAGAAAAAGTGAAAAAAGAACTACTTCAAACCATTAATTAAATCCCTTAATAACTAGATTAGCATTATAAATTCAGCTAAAACCTGGAATAAATGTGAACTGCATGTAGCAAAGAAAGTTGAGGTTGACTATAAACAGTGTTGAGCACAATGCATTACAAAGCAACACATATACTATACTTCATTCAGTAATCACATTATAGTTACAATTATGACATTAATTGAGTTACAAAGGTCGTTCAGTTATCTGCTCAGTAAGAAATCAGCTGAGGAGCTGAGAAACGGGCATTACTTTTGCTTTTATTGCACGAAAGGACAACAGAGTGATGGGAACATGCAAACTGCACCCAGGACAGAAGCAGCCTTACTGCTGCCAACACAGCACAGCTCTTTGCAAGCATCTGCACAAACAGCATTCTAATAAAGAAGTTAGAGTGGTGTTACAGCTAAGTGTATGCTGACCTGAACCAAGCAGCCAAAACCTGATCTTCAGCAGGTAACAAAGGGAGTGATGAGCAGTCAGGATTGTAGCATTGTTGCCTCTTTTTCTGGCAATACCTGTTACAACATTCGTTGCTGTGGAGTTCTTTTTGGGCTGGTATTAAACTTTGCTGGCTTCATGTTCATTCAAAAAAACAAAAACAAAAAAAACAACAACCACTCATAGAAAAATCTTTTGTGTGTCCTCACTAGGATAAGCATTTGTGCCAGTCTGTGGGACTATAGTCTGGCTTTAGTATTGTTAACTTATAACTTTAAAGTAATGGATTTGTACTTTTATAGCACTTTTCTACCCTATCAGAGCACTGACAGACACAAAAGGTGATGATGCACTGGGGGATAGGGGTCATTTGGGTGTATTCTGTGTCTTGCCCAAAGATACTTCAATATGCAGATTGGAAGAGTCGGGGATCAAACTGATCTGACCTTCCCATTAGAAGACAACCCACTCTACCTCTTGAGTCATAACCATCCCTGTGAAAAGTAATGTAACAAATAACGTTCCTGAGGGAATAATTAAGTTATACAATGCATTACTTTGTAGAAAAATAACTGTACTTAATAAATACATTATATTTTTTGGTAATGCAACATATCTGAATATCATTACCACAGTGTCGTCCACTGTTATGCATGTTCCTCACTCATCTCCTGCCTTAATTGGTCGATACATTTTTATCTTACATAGTTTTAACCGTCAGTAATATTCCTATATGAAACCTAATAAATTCTGTAGTAAAAGTAGAACTTGCAAACACAAAAAGTAAACAAAGTAAAGCCCAAACAAAAACAACAACAACAACAAAACTTTGAATATGAATTAATTCAAAAAGTGATGAGCTGCGATAAAACAACACGACCTTATCAATGCTGACTGTCATGCTAACATTTTAATGAAAGTAATTTATTCAGTTATTAAAAAATATGCAAAACTGAAGATCACCTGAGGAAATTAAGTTCATTCATACATGGCTCCATTTTCAATCAATCACTGTTGTAATTTTTTATTTTTTTTTACGATAAGCTAGAACAGATGTATGACAACTAATTAACATTTAATAAAAATGATAACCTGCGAAGCCGTTCTTTATAATGAAATGCAATTATGACACCCCCACCTTATCCAGTCCAAAATGCAGCTCATAATCATAACAGCATCGGTATAATGAGTTCATATTATTCTATACACTGTAGTCAGTTCACACAAATTCACAAGGAAGCTACTTCCTTTGTTATACTTCAGTCTTTCTCCTAACTTAATTTACAGAACTTTATCAGCGTGTGAAGTGAGTTGGTAGTGACAAACTGTCACTAATACCTTTGTCTGTCAGTTGAATTTAATTCCCCATTAAAGTGACTAAGTGTGAATTGCCCCGCTATAGACCCCAAAGGCTCATTGTTCACAGCCGGTCTCATTAAATCTGTCAAATGCCCATTTCCGTGCACAGTTTCCTGCCCTCATATTTTAATGAATAGCAGAAAGATTACAATAGTGTACGGTTAAAGATGGTTGTGATGTAGGGTGAAACCAGGGGTCTATACAAATAACTTCATCATTAGGGCAAGGTGGTGACTGCATGGAGAAAATGTGACACTTGAATGAGATGTTTTGCACCTTTTTTCTTCAGTGGATCTCCAAAATCAAACTGTACACATTAAACTGCATGAAAGGACAAGACCTTTTATTTTTATGTCCACATTTAACTATATATTTCAAACCGTGTCTCACAACTGGTTACCAATTCATCATGTGCCATATGCCTACATCGCCATGCACAGCATTTAAATTGTTGACCCTGTGCAAACTATACTTCACCCGAAACATTAATGTCTCACAATATAAACTGTTAATGGTTATTGCACTGCTCACGCAGGTGAGAAGCTTTATGCTTCAAACACGGTCCAATGACCCCATAAGGACAAGACAAAGTAAAAATTATTAAAATGAGTGCAGAATAATACGGCATATGAGGCTATATCACTGGTTTGGGAAATATTATACATTTATATAGATTATACATGTGAGGCAAGGGCAATGTTTCCATATGCAAATCTACCGTGGTTACAGTACATCCCATTATACATGATAAAACCAAATAATGTATTCATTACATCAGCTCAAACTTATTTCCATCATTTAGTTGAAGTCCTGGAAAAAAAAAAAAATTCCTACATGTTCAATGTTATTCATATCAATACAAATTAATACATATTTTAAAAGCAATATTAGCAATATAGGTAGATATTAATGTTTTTCTATAAATACATTAACCACTTTTGATAAATAACCATTAAATGTGTTGACAGACTTGGAGATCAGCTCGCAACCAGTTAGCAACCCCTTGAAAACCTCAGATTGCTGGGAAAATACATGTATTAAACAACCAGTGGGTTAGTGGTTGCAAGATGAAATCAGCCACAAAGACGGTGCTGCACCAAAAACCTCATGATTGCTTTGTTCTCTAGCTAATTGCCATGGTAACCAACTTTTCACTTTTGCTATTGTTTAGCCTTGAAGTTGGTGAGTATCTGCAGACAAGTCAGCCTCCATCCATCCATCTTCATCCGCTTTATCCGAGGCCGGGTTGCGGGGGCAGCAGCCTAAGCAAAGAGGCCCAGACCTCCCTCTCCCCAGCCACCTCCTCCAGCTTATCCGGGGGAACACCAAGGCGTTCCCAGGCCAGCCGAGAGATATAATCTCTCCAGTGTGTCCTGGGTCTGCCCCGGGGCCTCCTCCCGGTGGGACATGCCCGGAACACCTCGCCCAGGAGGCGCCCAGGAGGCATCCTTGTCAGATGCCCGAACCACCTCAACTGGCTCTTTTCGATGTGGAGCAGCAGCGGCTCTACTCTGAGCCCCTACCAGATGGCCGAACTTCTCACACTATCTCTAAGGGAGAGGCCAGCCACCCTTCGGAGGAAGCTCAGCTCATTTCTGCCGCTTGTATCCGCGATCTCGTTCTTTCAGTCACTATGACAAGTCAGCCTCTTCCATGCAAAAAAAAAAAAAAAAGACTACCAGAATATCAACCTCATGAGTTAACTCACTGGTAAGGACTTGGACTAATTGGTTTGCAGAAACCCAACATTCAAAATAAGAGATATGACTGCAAAGATTACTTGTAAATAGTGTTCTCCAGAATTTTTGAAAAGAATAAAATAAAATAAAAAACATTCCACATTGAGTGACCAAATGTACTTACGTGGAAATAATATTTCTGTGCAACAAACCCATACAGTCTGTGTGCAAAATATTACAGTTAATAAAGTGATAAATTATATGGCATAAGTTAAATAACAATAATGTAATAAGATTTGTGATAAAATATCATGAGCCAATATGTAGCAGGCTAACTAATCTAAACAACAACAACAGAATGCATTTCAACACAATGTAACCTTCAAAATACTCCTGAAAATCAGCCAATGTAGCAGATGGCAGGCATGATCCAAACAGCAAGAACAAATAGGGCCAGAGGCTAGTGTGTATTTGTGTATGCTATTCTTACTCAGATGTGATGTTAGACTTTTGTCATCCTCCACTACTCTTTATGTGAAGTTAGCTGCTGTAGTAGTCCTCTGTGACTGTGAAAGAGTCTCTGCTTTCACCTTTTACGCAGCTCCTCTCTCTGTGTACAACTCCACAGGGACTACTTGTGGTGGAGGAGATTGCTGCCTTTGGCCCCTACTTTATTTAAGCTCACGGTTCAATTGCGAAACTTGAGGGCATAAATTTTCTTTTAAGCCATTAAAAAGGCAAATTCGCTTCCTGTTTTTCTTCTCTCCGTGCTCCATTAACTTTATATATACACTGCTCCAAGCCTAAGGAATCCTATCTAATGACCATAGGCACAGTGTTTGGGATGTGCATTCTCACTGTAATCTTCAAACATGGAAAATACTAATAAATATTCTTAAAGCTTCTGTTGAATCCCTGGCTAAAGTTATTCAGTACTGTTGGCCCATAAATATTTTTCTTCTTGACAACACTCTTGGTTGCATGGCACTTTCTAGTAGGACCATCAATAAACAACATTGGCCTTGTGCAACGGGCAGAGTTACAGTTTATTTGTCGACTTCCCACCACAGATGTGAGGCTTCACTCTCCTTTTTGAACGAGACATAAATCTAACAGACACTATAAGGTTGGAAGTGGAGATCATTAACTGCTTGCGCCGAGTGTCAAGTTTACCCGAGAAATCTTCACCTCCAAGGGAGACTTGGCCACAGTGTGCTTTTTTGTTGAGCAGCATTTGTACCCTGTTGCTGCTGGCAGGGGACTAATATCTCGTTCTTGGCACGGCTGCATCCAGATTTTTATGAGGTCTTCAGCCTGCGAAGGCAACATCCCGCTGAACTGAAAATTACCTGCTAATGCACATTGGCTAATTTGGATCTGGGGAGAAGGGAATTATGCCGCAATCAGCTTCAATCTAAACCTCGCTATGTGTGCAAAATGATTGTACAGTATGGGCAGCTAATGGCAATTTACAGCACTACCAATATAATATCATTCCCCCCCACCCCATTTTTTTTTTTTTTAAACCAGCAGGAACAGATGCCATGCACATGTGCAACTGTGTGGATGCCAATTTAACTATACTATCATAAATGACACTAAATATATTTATATATATTTTATATTTGCATCTGATGGGATATAAGTCTTTAAAACAAGAATACTTATTTAACATCCACACATTGGGTACTAAATGTTCACCAGATGTTGCTCCGTTCTACTCAATACATTTACTGTACCACACAGCAGTGTAACTAAAGGTGAAAATATCAGGCATTTTCAATCAGCTTAATGATAGCATATGGAATAGAAATTAAAATCAAAACACATACAAGCTGAATTGTTGCTTAGAGCTTTATAGACTTTCAGGTTGGGGTTGTTTTCACCTCAACTGTGGCCCTTGAAAGAATCAATATGCACTTACCCAAGGACACCCTAACCTGTTATGCACGAGTACAGGGATAAGATGTGAAACAGGGTCTAAGCAGACAAGTCCAGTAACATTAAAAACAAGCCTTTCAGCTTCTTTTAAGTCTACCTTTATTACAATATGCATTAAATTTGATGCTAGTGGCTCAAATATATAAATGTATTTTTTTCCTGAAAACATGCTAACATAGATGGGAGTTTATATTAGTCCAAACTAATTAAAATACTAATAATATTATTGTGTTTTTAAATAGGTTTACTATTTAACAAAGGCTCCAACAGAAACTGTACTATTAGCCAATTTGTTAAGTGGGGAAAAAAAATTGTAATAGATTTTGGGTGTTAGCGCAAACAAAAAGTCAAATACACACACATGCACACACACACAAAATTGAGTGCACTATTTTTGTTTTCATGGAAATTAAGAGTGGAAGTAGCAGCCAGGTGCTGTTAATGAAATGCATTTGACTAATTGATCATTAGCAAGCATGACCATCTCTATAAAAGCAGAGGTGTTGTCAGTCTATTGGTCTGGAGCATTTAGGTGTGTTTTAAAACAAAACTACAATCTTCCCTAGAGGTGGCATCCCAACAAGTTTCTTTCAAGGTCACAAAAACTGCAAAAGACTAGACATGACCCAAATCACTCCACCCTTTACAGGCCACAGTTAGCATTTTAAATGTCCATTACTCTACAATAAAAGAGGGATAAAAGGCAATGCATGGCTTGCACAGCTTAGGTTTCCAAAGTTTCAAGACTCATGGAACAGTGTGCTTTAGACAGATCCTTTAGAGACCAAAGTGGATTTGGAATAAACCACCTCATACCAACTACCAAGTATGGTAGTAGAGGGCTCATGATTTGGTGCTTGTTTTGCAGGACCTGGGCACCTTGCAGTCATCAAGTCAACCACGAACTCCTCTGTATATCAAAGCATTCTAGAGTCAAATGATGATCCAAGCACCAGCAAATCTGCAGATTTGAACGTACAAACATGTTATCAGTTGACTGTTCAAGAGTTTAGAGGGATTCTGTGACCTGCAATCATACACGTCAGAACTGACATTAATAAATGTCATTGTGTGTTCAGTTTATGTTGAAAAACACTCAACTATAATACTCTGCATGTTGAAAAACCATCAGGAAATGACGGTCTACAGATGTGGAAAGTCTATTATAAAATCCCTTGTCCTGAGCAGTCGTAAAGCTGCTGCAGGTAAAATTACTGTGATAAAAGTATGCTCTCCCATTATTAGAAAAAAGAAACAGACAAAAAAGAGAGAATTTATTTTATTTATTTTAGAACAAACGGGCAAACCAGGGATATTCCAAATCAATAAAGTATGGTAGACTAAAGCAATTAAATATAATCATGACAAAAACTGATTATGCAAGTACTGAAACATACAAAATGTGCTTAAATCAAAGATAAATAAACTATTTATATATCAATTTAGTGCATTTTCCCTGATGGCCAGAAATGACTAAATTTAAATTTAATCCTAAAGGTGACAAGTTGGCTTTTTAATGTAAGGTAAAGCCACTACAATAACCCAGAGCCCCATCTATAAGCTTAATAGTTAGTGCTATAAACCATTACATGTCTCAGTGATTTGGGTTTCAGTGATGAGCTTCTCAGTGGAGACCCCATAATTGATGATAATATGTATGAAGGACATAATGAGACAGACAATGAAAATGCAGTAATCTTTGGGTTAGAACTACTTTTGTAATTTTGCACTAGAAAAGATTAAGATATGATAGAACTCTCTTCCTTCAACAAAGATGATCTTAACGAAACTCTCCAAACCAGATGAATACAAAGTAACCAAAGGAGCTTGCAAAGAAAAGCGTCTGGACTTCTTTTAAAGAAGTCCAGACGCTTTTCTTTGCAAGCTCCTTTGACTACGATGACCTGGATGACTGAGAACCTTCACAGACATAATACAAAGTAACGTTTTTATTTTCCCAAATGTTTGGAAAGACAAGCTGCCATATACACTCAGCCCAAAACAGTAGTGTGTTTACTGTAGACCTCATTACTAAGTACCTGTTGACATCCTGATGGGTACTGCAGCCATGTGCTTTAATGGCTTTGCAATGTTTCATAGTAATGTTTCATTGCTTTGAGATTGCTTATGTTGTAAGTTGGGAGTATCAGGTTGTAAGTGTGAAAAATACTAATTAATATTAGAATACAGCATCAACACCTTTGTGTCTTTGCAGGTCTCTCTACAGAGGCTTCATTAAAGGTTTGAGAGACTGTAGTGTGGAGAAACACAGTTAAACAGGCCAGAAAATTAGTTCTGAAACCCAGAAATTTCAGCAACTGGCAAAGCAACTCTAGAGTTATTGGTATTGATCCAAAGTCTGTGTCAGCTCTTGACAGTTATATTATTATGGTTGTTTTCATATAGCATTAAAAAAAAAATTTTTGTAATGCCATTTAATAACTGATTAAAGAATAACTGCAAAATCCTTCGACAGTCCATGGAGAACCTTAAAGAAAAGAAAAGAAAAACTTTAAATTGGGCGTGCCAACCACTTTTTTTAATCCATCAGAGAGAACAATGGATCCACATTTAATTTACTTCTCTTATTTTGAAAGTTCAGTCTGTGCTAACAACGAACAGTGGCCTTTGCTGACAATTTTCTTCCCAGATGTCTAGCGATTGTAGCAAGCCTTGACCTCATCCAGCTATTTTATTTAAAAAATTAAAAAAATCATATAAAAGAACTGCACTACAGTGACCACCAGGCCAACAGTAGTCTCTGTTCTACTGTGGAGAGCGCCACTCCAACCAGACTCTGCAGCAACTTCAAGTTTCATATGCCGAGCTAGCCTTCAGAGCATGACAGTGACAAACGCTGTCAACTGCATTTGAAAACTTTGAAGTTGGAATCAAACTGAAAGATGTGGGACTCACTGAAGAGGCAGCTGTTCCCATGGGAACAGCTGCCTCTTCACGCATGCACACACACACACACACGCAGAGCACATGTGACTGGACATTGGCCTTGGCAGCGATCCCCACAGAAATCTGACGTTTATGTTGTTCCTTTCCCACATCGCAAAAGTATGACATCATAACAAAATGTGATTGGTCACTTGCAATGTTGAACCTGGACCAACATTAATTATGACAATCCAGGAACAACACCAGCACGAGGATATCAGACACACACACATAAATATCATCAATTTCTGGCAGTTTTGCAGCATGAAAGAAAATGATTCAAATCTACACCAACATGTAATGGGTTGTTGCTTTGCTTATGCTCCACCTACCTAAAAATGTTTTTATATTTAAGAGGTTTTGCATAATCTCGCAGACAAACATAGAGAAGTATGGAAATGATTGCATTCATCACATGAAGCTTTGATCACAACGAGATGATGACATGATTAAAAAAATATAAATCAATTCACAATAAGGCGTTGCGTTTCAAAGTTACCTTCATATTTATTCATACCCATCAAAGAGGTCAAGCAATTATTATAAAATCTTCATCTTAATGAATTCTGTCACCATCTCTTGCAATGCAGTCACTCCATACACATATTTTATGCATGAGCGCTGATATTTTGACAGCTATTAGCAGAGGTGATGTACGTACTTTACCTTGTAACTACAGATGACTTCTGGGAGTTCTCTTCATTAAAACGAGCCTGTGAGGGGAAATGCTGCTCGGTGCTCAGGAGATGCTCCACGTGGATGTTAAATAATATTGTTTTATTATTGTATCATGCCACTGAATTATTTTGGCACATTTCTTGTGACGGCACAGTTGTTATTGCCGACATCCATACCAGTAAAAATGTATTTTAGCTGGACTGGATTGTAAATAATTATTTGGTTGTTGAGGATAATTGTCACTTTTTTTTGTACAGCTGACTCCCATCAGCAATTAACGGTACTTAAGGCCAGAGAAAAGTGAGTCTAGTGCCAGAGAGACTTGTTAGTTTTTGCAGCTAGTGAGCTGTGTTTGTATGTGGTGGCTGATTGCTCCTGCTCTGTGGAGAGGAGTGTGTTTTATTATCCAACCATTTTTTTTTAACTTTTCAGTTTATTGACCAACTCCTAGGCTTTGTTGTTTTCCTTCTTTAAAAGGTGAGATTCGTTTTTCTGTCTCTTTTAGTTTGGTTAGTAATAGGGACATTAATAAAACCCTTTAATTTAATCATTTTGCCTCCCTGTCTCCTTTTATTTCAACCCAGACACCTTTTGTTACTTTCCCTCATCCCCTGGACTTTTTAGGGGAACAGAATCAAAAACAGCATTTTTTTATGTAAAAGGTGTGTTCTTCTATCTGTTGGGGGAGGAGTAGAAAGTTTCTAAATAACAGGAATTGAGATTCATGGCAATGTCCACATCACATTGGCTAATTAAAAGATCAAAGTGATGTCATCATGAACCATTTGCAGGTTTCTGGATGCTGTTGAAACGGCCAGTGTGATGAATAATTTCATTGCCTTGGTCTTTACTTGCATCATCTGACATTCTTTCCAAAGCGCCTTTAAAGTAAGGGAGGGTATTTTTGGGGAGGCGGGAAACCTCAGGAAGGAGATGATTGTATTTCCTCTTTGCATCTACTGGATATGATCTTCCCCCAAAAAAATGTTTGAAGTGCTAAAGCTTCTGTGTAAGATACCCGCTGAATCTCCGGTTAAACTAATCCACCCACTAATCTCCTGCACCAAAAAATCCCAAATTCATCAAAACACTGTAACTGCTTCAACTTTTGCTTAAGTCATTATGATGTCTGACTTCAAGCCTTTGCACCCTGGGAACGGCTGTCCTTGCATGCATGTTCTGACAAAGAAAAATGACTCAATTAAAATCTGTGGTTTGTACTCTATAGAGCTATTAATATCTGCTGACCTGAAATTCTCCAATGGGTTAAGTGAATGTTTGTTAGAGTGGGACACAGTTCAAAGCAGGAGTCATTGCCTTTGAGAAGTGTAATTATGGTGCTTAACATTATTACAGTTTAAAAGTACAGCTTGCCAGCCTGATCCCATGTGGTCATTTTAAGCACTAAAGATATTCTAACAATAACAAATGGTCATTAGTGGGGTCTAAGATATGACATACAGCCTGTGTAATTTGGTGGAAACTTGTAAAACTTCAGCTATTCAACCAGCTAAACGGGTATTATTTTGTCAGATCTAGCAGCAGATTTACAGAAACTGCACATCAATGTCAAACTGAACTGTGTTTCAAATCAGAACCTCTTTATATTGGCTGTTTTGACACAGGTTTTGACAAATAAACCTTAATGATGGCTGTGGTCCGTTTAGGCAACATGCCAGTGAGCCAGCAAGCATGAGGCTCTAATTCTGAAATGCAGCCACTAAAAATGTTATCGGTTCCACCTGTGTTTGACAAGCCAGACTGTCCGCTGTGAGAAAAATAAATGGCTGGCGCATCAAACATCTGTTCTGCTGAGGCAGTCAACCAGTTTAAGTCTACCACAGGAGCATAATATGGCTGAAATTAATACAAAACAAAAGTAATTGAAAATGAGAATGTTCTGAAGATAAAAAAGTTTATTTTTATTATTTCTGTGTCAACATCCAACACCAAGTCTTAAAGTCCTGGTTAAGTTAAATAATATCTTTTTAAAAAAACCTTAGTGTTTAATAATACTTCCTAGATATGAGGTAAATGTGCACATCATAAAGCTCCCATATAAAGCTTTTACTAGTTCTGTAACATTTCGAGTCCTTAACAACCTTATATGGAAGCTGTGTGCTGTGCAGATTATCTTTTATCCACTCCTATAATAACTCCACAGATCATTATCACTCGATTCTGCACCTCTACAGTCTTTCATCTCATAGAATTGGTTTTATTTTAAATTAGCATAAATGAAAATTAAAATCGTGTGTTTTAACACATCCGATTTTAACGTGAGTGAAGACTGGGGGAAAAAAGTGCCACATGTGGCAAGAACAAAGCAAAAGGTTTCTCGTGACTAGCACACCCAATTAGAACTAAAAAGGAAACTGAATATTTCCTCACACTCAAATTCGTACTGATCTAATATTTCTCCCGTTCACTGTTCTCGCAACACAGGAAGCTGGAACCGCAACTTACGTATGAAATGCTGTCTGTACTTTCTATATTTCGAGCAATTACATCCCTGACTAACAAAGCAGATTTACATTTAGAAGAAAAACTATTTGCACTTGTACACTTTATCATTTCTAGGTTGGTTCAGTAATGTTGGAGTTGAGTGGCAACCCTGACACTCCTGCTCTGCTGATGATCAATTTTTATCCAATATAATACCAGGCACAATGAGATTTCATAATGGCTCTATCAGACTAGCATTAAAATAGGATGGCATGCTCCCTGTAAAAGGGAAAATGGTGATTGCAGTCAATTTTTTTTGCCAGTTGCCTAGTTCAGGCCACCACTTTTGATCGCAAGGTGGTGTATAGGTCACTTGGTTAGACGCAATCTGTTTACAAGCAGTTGACTGCAACCACTCTCAATGAGATTGGCAAAGGTTTGCAAATACTTTTCCAACACGCTACAATCAATCTGAGTCAGTCTGCAGTGATGAATGTAACTCCTCTGCAATGCATCTCTTTGCAATAAGGGAAATTAAAAGTTTTAATTTTAATTTCAATTCAGGTTAGATTTTTTTTTTATTTTTTTTTTTTTGTGCGCAACGCAGATTATCTGTGCGCAGCTTAGAGGGAACATTGTAGTCAAATTAAATTTGTCTCCAACCACTTGTTTTCCTTAGTGTCCCTGTAGTATAACTTATATTAAGCCATATTCTGATTGTTTTAACTCTTTCTCCCTCAGACTTCTATTAGGGTTACGCTTGTTTCTTCTTTCTGAACTCAGTGGTTTGTCATATTTCAGGCCTGCTTCCAGAACAAAATGATTTGGTAAGCAACAGAAGTTGTTGAATGAACAGTTTACTAGGGATACCCTTGGAAAAACTTGCAGTCTCTTCTAATGGTAGTAAAACCACTTCTTTATTGACATACACTGAGGCATCAAAACTCGCCATTAAGGTAACAGGGGAGGCTGTCAAATGTCAACTTTATGGGAAAAGAGTTAAAACTAATGATTATCAGAAAGGTCAGAAGAGGAAAAGAGAAGAACAAAGAATAGTTCTTGTGTCTTAGTAGCTTTACTCAGCATACAAACTCACCTCTAATAAGTTCAGTGTGTCTCAAGCTGCCCTGACAATGTGCCTGGTAGTTAAGACTGATCTATAAAAGAGCTTTCATGCACTTTTAATGAACAAAGAGACAGAAAATGAGTAGAAAGAGAATTGACAAAAACAAATGCACCAAAGCTTATAGTGTGATGACAATGGACCCATTAGCCTTTGCGGGAGCTCTGTAAATGATACTAAAAGCTACTTGGGGAGCAGTTTACTTTTCCATTCTTCAAAAGGTCAAGTTGAAAATCGGTTTAGTTTAAATCATTAGAAAACAACTAAGAACATCTATGAGGTTTTGTGCTGCACTTATAGTGAATCAAGTTATCATGTTAATCACAAATTACAAATAATACCAATCTGTAACTAAAGATGGGTACAAAGTTATTTTCCCCCTGGGAAAAGAGGTAGTGTGGTTCAAAGATCCCATTTTGTGTTCATACAGTGATTCAAGCCTCTCGTCATTCACAGTGAAAGACAGTTAATGAATAAAACAGTAATGCAAACATGACTAAAGCTCTTGGCAAGCAACCAGGAGGATGGTTGGGAGAAGAGCTGGAAGGCTGTTGTTTTTAAAGTCTTAGTAAACACCACCACTCAGCTGCAGCAGATATGGTTTCCCAAACATCCCTTACAGCATACCAACCCCCCGACCCTCTGCATCAGGCGACGTCAAGTGCCCGTTGACCAAATCAGGCTGAAGTCATGTTACTCATCTACAAATATCTACAGGGTGGGCCATTTATATGGATACACCGTAATAACATGGGAATGGTTGGTGATATTAAAGTCCTGTTTGTGGCACATTAGTATATGTGAGGGGGCAAACTCCTCAAGATGGGTGGTGACCATTGTGGCCATTTAGAAGTCGGCCATCTTGGATACAGCTTTTGTTTTTTCAATAGGAAGAGGGATGTTACGTTGAAACCAAGCACACCATTGTTTTTCTTGTGACATTACCAATAAGTTTGATGTGTCACATGGCCCTCTTCCTATTGAAAAAACAAAACAAAAGTTGTATCCAAGATGGCCGACTTCTAAATGGCCACAATGGTCACCACCCATCTTGAGGAGTTTGCCCCCTCACATATACTAATGTGCCACAAACAGGACTTTAATATCACCAACCATTCCAATGTTATTACGGTGTATCCATATAAATGGCCCACCCTGTAGAATGTAGTAGTGTCTAACTGTGCCTTCTACACTGATATATGAAGCATTTAAGTTGCTTTAAAAAAAATGTGTATATATAATAAAAGCAACAACAAGATCTCAGCTTTATTTAATCAAAACAGCAGTCACCCTCTTTTCCTACTGTATTGTTTGCAAATATTTCTGCTGATAATTGTTATGGTAAATGGTAAATGGCCTGTATTTATATAGCGCTTTTACTAGTCCCCCCTAGGGACCCCAAAGCGCTTTACACACCCAGTCATCCACCCATTCACACACTGGTGGAGGCAAGCTACAGTTGTAGCCACAGCTGCCCTGGGGCAGACTGACAGAAGTGAGGCTGCCATATCGCGTCATCGGCCCTTCTGGCCAACACCAGTAGGCGGTAGGTGAAGTGTCTTGCCCAAGGACACAACGACCAATTACAAGGCAAACTCCCAACCCTTGAGCAACGATCGCCCCAAGTGCCCCAAATGTTACACAAGTACAAAATCAAATTACTGAAGCAATATAATAAAAATTATTGGATTATTTCACCACACTAATGCACTCACCTCATGCCTATTGCAGTTCACCTAAACAGCAACAGTTGTGAAACACAGTTTAGAAGAGCCATATCGTTTAGCCCTCCCTGTTGCCGTCCTTTAACAAAGTTCATCTATTTCCAATATTATTTGCAATCACATATAAAAAGCCAAAGCGGTTTGAACGCAGCCAAAAGAGAGAGGATGTTACTGCGAAATCAATGGACAGGGCTTTATTGCTTGAACATATGGGAGTTTGGGAGTTAAATCTTGCTTGGTTGCTGATTGAATTTTACAGCTAGAGCCTTCAGGAGAGTGCTGAATGGTAATTACCCCAATGTAGGAACAACCAGAGTGGAAAGAAGTGCTAAAAAAGGCAATGAGAATGAATAGCAGCAGGCCAATCCTTGGGTGTATCCCATCTGCTTTGAAATGTGGCAAGTTTAAAAAAGGACAGGGGAAGCTATAAAGGACAAAACTGCAATGGAGACACATTGTGGCTTTGGTTCTTAATGGGGTTTTAGAGTCTTTGTGAGGCAGAAAGCTTAACTTTTTTTGTTCACAGTTCACAGGGGCTGAGAGATTCCCAATTTTCCCAGCAATTCTAACAGTTTAACTGTCCAGTTAATACCTTAGAATACAGCCAGACCTATGAATAATGCCATACAACCTGCAAACTAATCCCAAGAATCTAAAGTTGTGAACACTTTCCTCCATTTTCCTCTTTATGTCTCATGCAATTGTTTTTAAATTGAAAAGTATAGAGTCTGCACAGAATCAGTGCAGACAAATTTAAAGATAAGTGGGCAAGACATTTGTTATTGCAAATTTGCTCTTCCCGTGTTCATCATATACACTGTATTTGCTATTTCTATTTAACCAGGAACAATCAAAAGAAAGAAAACCATAGGCTTTAAAATTAAAAACAAACAGCAACAACCAAAAAAACAGCAGATTTATCAGTAATGAAGGTCACTGGGTGCAGCCATAATTCTCTCCTAAAACTGAGGGCAGCACTGTCAGATTTTTAATAGGCATTTGAAGTTTTGGTCTCAGTTAATATTTAAGAAGTGTCGGTTTAAACTAACCAATACACCAATTACGAAGCAAAATAGTTAGTAAATAAAAGTTCATTTTCAAAACATCAAGGTTATTGAGATGTCAGCATATTAGTTAAAGTGGTGGGACACAAGGACTCAGATTGTTTTGTTTTAACCAGCCTTGAAGATTCTTCCAGATGATAATCTAACCCGTTGGATGATAATCTAAAGCTTTTATATCAAACAAATGATATTGAGGCAGTGATTTCTCCATTTAGATACCAAATCAAATCAGAGTTATAAACAAAATTTAAGGTTTAAGACTTTTCCTGCTCCAAAGAGGTGTGGAACAAATTTGTACTTGGATAGGTGCTGCCTGAATTTAGCACCTGGATCATTACCTTTGCCTTGAAAAATGACCAAATGATTTGTCTGCCGATTCTTTAAGTACAAGATCATCAAGGTGATAAGAATGGGAGTCACAGATGCAATCCAGACCTATTGCAGTCCAAGCAAGGGAAGACTTGATTCTCTTCAAGACCCAAGAGCACCAACCATTTAAGCATTAGAAGTAGGATTTGTATTTTTCTTGCACTTAATTTGTACTGTGACATCATGGGCAACTGAGGGAGAACATTTAATGCAAATGACCCAAAGTGCTTGGGCACAGTAGTCAAATAAATAGTTACTAAAATAACAATGATCAAAACAATTGGCAATCAATTCTCTGACACATGATATCAGTTATCTAATTGCCAGGCTGTATTATACATAGTTGTGATTATGTTTTTTTATTGATACCTGTCATTTATTATCTAGCTGAAAAACTTTTTATATACACTACCAACATATATTTTTTCCAGCTGCTCTCTTATTAGCAAGTAGTCACCACAGCAAAATATTTATTTCTTTGATTTGGCACAGATTTTTATGTCAGCCACCCTTCCTGATGCAACCCATGAAGGGTTTTGTTGCTGCTCCTGGTCTCAAACCAGGAGGAGCCACAGGTAAACATGGTAACCACTTTGCAATAGAGCCACTAAATCGTTGTTTAATTTATCAGTCATCCAAGTAAAAGGTTTATTTAAGTAATTAAGAATTTCATGTTTTACACTAACAGGACATATCTGGTGTGAAATCAAATATAAAATAAATAAATGTTAACGCACAGGCAAAATTAGTTCTAAGGGAATTAAGCAACACTTGGCATTAATGAAAACATCGAATTTAATGTTGACTTTCAGCCTTGGAAGGATCAGTTTTACAGGGACCAGAATGTTCATACAGTTCAAAATTAGAACTTTAATTTTGATTTATTTTTTTTATTTTTGGTCATCGTTTCATCTTACAAACAACATGCTGGTTGACTCACACACACCAAATGTATCACCATGCCAAACTGATCAACTCACTTGGCAAAGAAAGATGTTTGACTATTCAAAGTTGTTGTTGTTTTAATGCAAATGTAATAGTGGCAACTGTTTTCTCACAATTCATTAGTAATATGTGCTTTGATTGATACATAAAATAATTTATGTTATGATGGTTCCTGAAGTACAGACAGTGTTCTTTGGTGTGAGTGTTGTGAGGAGGCTGGCCATGTAAACATCAGACACCAGTTATGCCCAAATCTTCTCTCAAAAGGCAATGGTTGGGGAAAGTTGGGGTTTTTTCTGTTTCTTTAAATCGTAGTTCTCCTTCACTGTTATTCTGTTATCTTTTGTTTTCTGCCCTTGTTGAATCCCATGTCATTGCATATAGCCTGGTTAAAAATGGATGAACCTCTTGTGAAAAAGCAGTTTAAACTTTGAAGACGTATACCCCGCCTTAACTTAGAGTCAGACCTGGCTGAAATGCAGCAGTGTGGGATTACACAGGTCAGGTCGTGCTCTGGTGCTGATGAGCACTGTGGAGACTATTTAGCGTACCCACTGGTATCTCCTAATACTAAATTCAGCCATGCACCCTGCATTGCTGTTCACAGAGAAAGACAATTTAACTCATAGGTTTCTCCTTACTTTAAAGGAAGCAGTTGTTAGCTATTCATCTCCTCTCAGCTGCAGTTGCCTGCCAATTGAGTTCTCAGTGATAGTATGTTTTGCTTTCAGGCCTATCAACTCAACTGGCACCCAGGCATTTTGTGACTGGTATTACTCTGCGTGATCACAGCCTGACTCACACAGAGTGGAAGATCAGGATTCACACTGGGTAAACCACAGGGTGCAATAGTATTACAGTACATGAAAAGTCTGGACATGCATGCAACATCTTAATTGTGCAGAAGTGTAGTCATGAATTTTGTGTGGATGTTTTTAATGTAATTTAAAGTTTATCAACAAAATGAACCCATGCACTCTGATAAAGTTGACTTTTGCTATTAAACACAGAAAGCTCTCAGATTCTCTTCTGATGGCTGCTCAGCACCTGAGGTTTGCCAAAGCAGCAAAAGCAGCAAGGTCTTTATTTATTTTTTATTTATTTATTTATTTATTTAGGACAGTGCATGTTAATGAACATAAATGTAAAAAAAAAATTACATGAATGTAAACATACCAGATTATAGCCAAGGGCTAATTTCCATCTGTTGTCCTTAAGCATAAAAAATAGACAAACTGTTTGTTAACGTTCTATTCATTTCCCTTTTATATATGATGGTGGAATAGTGCACCATAACAGTGCTGACAGATTTAATCAAAACTGAAGAAAACTTAAGTAAAAAAAAATTGTGTTTTTGTCAGATTATATTAGTTTAATCTTGTTGTATAAAGATCTGTTACATGATCAACTTTTAATGGGCACAAGAAGAAAAAATGCCTGTTTAAGCTGTTTAAGCTGCTATAAGATGTTTAAGTTTGTCCAAAACACAAACGTTCTCTTAAAAAAAAATGCAATGAAGAAGAACCTGCTATCAAACTCTAAGCTATGAGGTCTTATTTATTCGCCTTGAGTCATGCGAATAAAAACAGCTTTCAACAATTGGTTTTGATGGAGCAGTCAAGGTCCTAGCACTGAAGGTCTCCACACATCACATTATAAACCTCAAGGTTCTTAAATGTGGCCATAGCTTTCATTTTCAGACAACTGCATTGAAGGGAAAAAAGAATTGATTGTCGGCGCCCACTTCACAATACAGCACATAATGTGTCACAGGGAATATGAGTGGTCCCCAGTCTGCAATTTTCCCATGATCCTTATCTTTATTAGCTCATTATTTTCAGCAGAGCCAGCAGAGGCTGCTGATCTGTGGCATTTATGCAGGCAAGCAGAAACAGCCAATTAGTAAGTGCTTATCTCATCACAGATATGGGGGTGCAATAAGAATTAAATAGCAGGGTAAAATTTGGAAATAAACACAACTTTAATTGAGCTACTGATATATACGCATATTGGTAACATGAGGTATTGTAGCACCACATTACCACATTTTACCACTGGCTACTTAGCCAGCAAAGCTGATGTCAAATATCTTGGCATTTTATAGGATGTAATACAGCTTGCTTTTCATGAAGGGCTTTGATAGAGGTATTAGTGATGAGAAGTTGCATGGCCTCTCAGAAAGTTACACAGACCAATTGAGAGCTGCACTTTCACTGCATACCGCACTGGCATTAAGGCAACCGTGAATTTATTTTGAGAAGTTGAGTTTAAGATTCATCACATTACCGTTGGTATCAGTGAATACTTGTTCTGTCTCATTCCCTTTTTTTAAAGCTAAGCATACCTTACGAAATCTTCAATCAATGTGTTTTTGGTATATTCACAAGAGGGTTGTAGCAGATAATGTCACTCTGGAAAGCTACACAGTGCAGAATTGCACTTGTTATTTTTCTCAGTATTACTCATGTATGACCTGCAAAATTGGGGGTTTTGGGGGGGTTTTCAGAAATTGTGCTGAAGATTTGCCTCAAGCCTAAACTGCGGGGAAATTAAAATGTAAGGAAACCAATGCTGAACAATAATGATATTATTCAGGCTCAAACACTGATAAGCCATGCAGCCTCATGTGGAGTATTACATGGAAAATCCTGAGAACAAATTACATTCCTTGCAAACGACTAACTTGACAGAATAGAGTTCATACATACTTCACAAACCACCTCGAATATTCTGCTTTCTAATCCCAAATAGACAAACCAGAGCCCAGGCATATTATGTGATCCAGAAGCTGCGGCTGTGAGAGCGTGCGGTTTTCTGTGTTAGCACTATGATTACCTGATTGATCTGGGTGTACTCTCTCCAAGTGTCTGCTGGAATAGGTGCTAGTTCTCCATAACACTAAGTTAGAACAAAAATCCATCCATAAGAAAATGACAGATTTTTATCTAGCAGGATAGCGGTTTGCACTTATGATGCAGCATAGTAACTGCAACTCTGGGTTCTCAAGCATCTTTGCTATCTTGGTTAAGATATCAGACCCGCTCTGATACTTTTATTCCCGACTACACAAACATTTTTTGACAATGGCAATTGACAATTTTTTTGTAGTTTTACCTCCGTATACCACCACAGTGGATTTTAAAATCAATCAAGATGTGATAGAATTATAGATTAACAACCATATTCCATTAACCATTTAGGATTTACAGCCATTTAATGCATAGTTTCAATTTCTTTTAAATTTTCAGAGGAACAAAAGTAACAACTGCTTAACAACTAGTTTAATTGTAAGATGAGGTCTTTTTTAACCACATAACAAATTAAGCTGATGAATATTTTGATATTGCAATATTTTGTTCAACATATATTTGGTAGCTTATGACTGGAACTCTTAATATGAGGCCTGAAGAGATGTCAGTACTAGTGAAAGAGGCCATCATTTGGCTGCAGCAGTGGCAAAATCAGCAATCTGATATATTCTTTAAAATAATGAATGCACTGGAGAGCTCAGCAACACCAAAAAGCGCAAAAGTCTACAGAAGACAAGTTAGGTGGAAGATTGCAAATTTTTTTTGCGTTTAGGAAAAACCTCTTCACATGATCTAATCAAATCAAGAACACTCTCGAAGAGGTAAATGTATCATTGTCAAAGTCTACAATCAAGAGAAACCTTCAGAGGGTGCAAACCACTGGTTACACTGGAGAAAAGGAAGGCTAGATTAGACTTTACTAGAAAACATCTAGGAGTCTGCACAGCTCTGGAAAAAAATCTTTTGACAGATGAAACCAAAATTAACTTGCACCAGAGAAAGAAAAGTATGGAGAAGGAAAGAAACGGCTCATGATCTGAAGCATAGAA
The DNA here is from genome assembly GCF_056152115.1 of Neolamprologus brichardi. Taxonomy (NCBI): domain Eukaryota; kingdom Metazoa; phylum Chordata; class Actinopteri; order Cichliformes; family Cichlidae; genus Neolamprologus; species Neolamprologus brichardi. The sequence continues at coordinate 5,483,163 of NC_142105.1, read as the reverse complement.
CATCATCTGTCAAACACGGTAAAGGCAATGATATGGCACTGGCATGTACGGCTGTCAGCAGAATCTCACCTGTAGTGTTCATAGACGTTTTGACTGCTGAGAGAAGCGGCAGGATGAATTCCGAGGTGAGTACTGGGCTACACTCTGTGCTCAGATTCGGCTAAATGCTGCACAACTGATCAGACAGCACTTCACAGTGCAAATGGATAATGACCCACACTGCAAAAGCAACTTAAGGGAAAGAAATTGGATATTTTGAATGGCCAAGTCTATCACCTCATCTAAACCCAGTAAAGCATACTTTTCAGTTAGTGAAGGCAAAAATGAAGGCAGATGTAATAAAGGCCTAGCAGAGCATCTCAGGGGATAAAACAGCACTTGTGATGTTACTGCATATGATGTGAGCTAGATAAGTTAGAGACTTCACGAAGTCATGACTGCAAATGATTATGCAATTATTAAAACAATGCTTTTATTTAAATTATGTTAGTTTGCCCAGTTACTTATGAGCCTCTGAAAATAGGGAAAAATGTATAAAAATGTCTGTATAACCTAAACAGTTAATACTTTTCTTATTAAATCCCTTGAATTAAAGCTGAAAGTCTGCAATAGTGTAACAGAAGTAAAACTCCAAAAAATAAATAAAATAAAACACAAGTAGGTCACAGGCCCGTTTTAGAACACAATACTCTGTCTATGAAATTTGTCCAAATTGCCGGTTTTCTATCACATGCACCTCTGCAATGGGACAGTTTCACTCCTACTTAAATCAGTTCAATTAATGCTTTCTAACTAGATGGTGTAACGTCTCAAGCTTTACTTAGCTATATGGCACGGTGTTTTGAATCCATCTGAGTGCAAACAAAACTCACAGCTCAATACTCAAATACCTTGTATGCAAGTTTAGGAGCACCAGAACTGCTGCAGTAAAGTGTCATGGCATTTAGGGCTAAGAGCATTTCCTGTAAATTTCTTGGCTCTCTTAATTAACTGCTTGAGAGAATTTACATTCCTCTTAGAGCCAAACATAAGCAATGTCTGGGCTTGTTATTTGGGCAATTCTGTGATACACAGCGTAATTGGAGGATTCAACCCATTTGCAAACATAGGAGTACTTCAAGAACAATCTCTCAATGGAAATTCATATGCAACCTCCATTTCTCCAAATCGAATGATTCACTGGTTGATTTGGCATTCATCTCATTAAATGTTGTGGAGCATCTGAGGCTAGAGAGGTTCCTTGACATCTGTCTTTGAGGGATTTTCATGCTAAACTGGCCATGAGACACTACACCAAACATTACCTATTGTAGAATGCATTTAATTGATTCATCATGACTTTTTCTAAATGACTGAAACAAAGTACCATAAAATGTGCAATATGTCTAATATTTCAGACAACGCACACTACATATTAACCAAGAGCTAAAACTTTAGTTGGTGGAGTTTTATTTTGGATGTTAACACTTTAGGCAGCACGGTGGCACGGTGGTTAGCACTGTTGCCGCACAGCAAGAAGGTCCTGAGTTCAATTCCAACATCAGGCCGGGGTCTTTCTGTGTGGAGTTTGCATGTTCTCCCCGTGTTTGTGTGGGTTCCCTCCGGGTACTCCGGCTTCCTCCCACCGTCCAAAGACATGCAGCTTGTGGGGATAGGTTAATTGGAAAATCCAAATTGTCACTAGGTGTGAGTGTGTGAATGAAAGTGAGTGTGAATGGTTGTCTGTCCCTGTGTGTTGGCCCTGCGACAGACTGGCGACCTGTCCAGGGTGTACCCCGCCTCTCGCCCTATGACAGCTGGGATAGGCTCCAGCGCCCCCCGCGACCCTGACAAGGATAAGCGGAACCGAATGGATGGATGGATGGAAGTTAACACTTTATTACCGTGAAGTCTTTATTACTTTGAATAGGGGCAAAATCATTTTAAATTTAGTTAATCTACATAAATCAGTGAAACCAAAGTTTGTTATTAGATCACTTTGTCATCATCAAAATGCAAATTTATCACTTATCACAGCCCCATATACCATTTTGTGGGGTTCCGAGCATTCGTAGTAATCAGCAGTGAATAATCAAAGCTTACTCCACTGCGTAACAAGGACTTGTGACTGATTTTAGAACTACAACTACCATACATTTCAGCTGCATGGAAAACAGAAGGTCTCCCACCTTTTTCACTCAGTATTAGAAATTTTCACCCAGGCGGTGGCACGTTGTTGCAGTGGTTAGCACTGTCACCTCTCGGCAAGAGGGTTCCTGATTTGAACCTCCTGGACGGCTAGAGCTTTCGTGTGTGCAGTTTTGACGTTCTCTCTGTGCATGTCAGGGAATCCAGCTTCCTCTCAAAGTCAAAGATGTGCTTGTTAGGTTAATTTGGGAGGTACGGACGTGAGTGTGTAGTTGCTTGTCTTGCTGCATTAGCCATGTGATGGGCTAGTGACCTGTCCAGGTTGTCTCACCCAGTGTCAGCTGGGATAGCTTCCAGGCCCTCATGAGCCTTAGCTGTATAAGCAATGAAGAAAATGGCTGGGTGGCTGGAGTTGTTCATGTTTACGAATAAACCAAACAAACTGCATCTCTGGATTCTCTGCTCTAGTTGCAAGTTGAGATGGGGTAAATTATAGACTTGGTATATTTTTACAAGAAGCACTAACCATTTTAGGGATTCCCTTATAGAAGAGGAGATGACCACTCAGGGTTTTTATAACGGCTATTGCCAACAAGTGACAATGAGTAAAATCATTCAGGTAAACTCTGAATAAGGAATGTGTGCAATCAAACAACTTTTTGCATGTCAAATGATGACTATAGCAAGAGCTGCCAATTGGCACTTGGGAAGGAATACACTCATGAGGGAGACACTCTGTCCCTATGTGTTTGGCCTGTGATTGGCTGGCATCAGTTTGACATGTCTTATTACTGGCACATCTGGGGAGCTGGCAGCATTGCGCAGACCCTGCCAAAAGATTATCGTAAACAGATCTCTGAGCCAGAATGGTGACACAACTGGATACAGCAGTAGATGGGTTTATTTATTCACCATGCACATGGCTGTATGCTTATATTCAGTGAGAATCAGCTCTGAAACCTTTAGAGAAACAAATTGGAATCTCGGCAAGATAACCTTTTTTGGGATAAAAAAAAAAACCCAAACAAACACAAAGATGCCACGGGTTAAAAGTTTCACTCAATTATGTAAGGGCTAGTATTCATTTTTTGTTAATCTTTTGATATGTGTGGGAGGTGAGGAAAGAGGATTGGTTATATAAATAGATAAATACTGATATAACAGTCAAGGACAGGAGCTGTTGTTTTCAAAATTCAGGTAAATTAGAAACATGTTGTCTAGTGTCATTTAGAGCGATAGTCCAAGATTTATATTAACTACTAAAGCTTTATTGGGACTTTACTGATTACAGAATTACAGAATTGGCAAGATGAACATAAAAAATAAACAAAAATACTCATTATAAACTGATGTACTGCCTGTGTTAACTGGTACTGCATCTCATTTGATGTCATAACATTACATTTTTAACTATGAAACACTGATTCTATCATCAACTCATTAAACCTCCTAGATAAACACAGAGGCTGGCTTGACAAATACAGTGTAAAGACGTGTTATTTCTTTTAAATGTTTTTGTAAACTTTCCAGAACATATTGGAATATATTGGAATTCCAGTATATTTTGCTCTACAAAGTAACAACCTATAACAACTATTAAGCAATAAACAGGAACTGAATGTGCCGTTTTAGTCTTCGTTTCAGACACAAAACAATGCTCTCTTTTTGTAGGGGCTTGACAGCTACGCAAGCAGTGCAGGTTTTCACTTGTCCAGAATTCAGAACTGTGTGAATCAATAATGCATAGATAGTTTTTTTAACATTTTTTTTAAAGGAGTAACTTTTTTTTTTTTTTTTTTTTTTAAATAGACCCAGTCAGGAAGAATTATACAGCAGACAGACCAAGATACCAGATGTAGTCAGTCCAAACACAACATTAAAGAAAGAACACCGACACCACCAGCAGCATGATCTGCCATCAGTTAACAAGCAGTGGTGGTTGAAACAACTTGCAATGAATACAATTTACCCTTCACAGTTCAAGTGACCAGAACTGACAGCTTGTCCACCTGGATGCATCCAGCTACAAGGCAAATTTACACACAAACCAGAGACCTGCAGCAATTACAACCGGACCGAGCCCAAACCAATTATATCTAATTCATTCAGAGTCAAGCGGCATTTGTTCACCATTTCTCTCTCAGATACACAGGAACGTATCAAAGACAACCAAAAACCTAGCATGGCATGGTCTACAGTGCGTTTAAAAAGATGAAGAGAAGTGGCAGGCCTAGAATCCTACAGCAGATGAACAGCATCTCAAAGTTATGTCCTTAAAAAAAAATCCAACTAAAATCTGTCACGGGATCTGAGTGATGCATTTGGCCCTTCAGTTGATCTACTGTTTGCAGAAGCTTCATATTCATAACAACATGAATCAGAAAGACTGCCAATCATCCCAAACAAAAGCGATGCACTATGCAGAGCAGGAGAGTAAAACTAAACAAAAAACTGGACAAGCAGTGCAATAGTTTTATGTGTATAATTTCTGGATATTTCTGCTCTCTCTATCTATCTATATTAGAAAAGTGGGGGAAATATCTTAATTCATAGCTAGTGGGTTACACCAGGGGTGGTCTGATTTGCATGAAAACCCTTTTGGACACTTCTTAACCTTTTGCACACTATCAGTGAGCAGAGAGAACAGCGGGCATATCCTGTGAGGATTAGGTTCCTGTTAAGTGGGTGTCCTGGAGCCTTGGAAAGTCTCCAGGCTGTGATTTCTTCTGTTAGACAGTGGAATGAGATACAGCTTCCACTGACCAGAGGCGACAGCAAAAATAACCTCAACTGCAGCTGGATTGTCTCTTTTTGATGGCAAGCACCCGAAACCTTTCATCACACGCACACTCCCCACACATACACACTTTGCCCACATACTTTCAGCCGTTGGCTATTTGGACAGTGGGGCGGTAGGTCCAGAATCTTATTACCTAAGAGGAGGGCTGAGCAGCTGGCAGCCTCTTGAATTCATGAAATCTCAATATCTGTTGTTTGTATAGTCTGTGACACAGGGCAGCAATGATTTTGGTCAGCTGTAGTTGACTATATGATAATATTCTTCTGATATTCCCATACACTGCTTTTTTTCTCTCTTTTTTTTTAAAGGTAATATATGTATACATATCTTTACTTATATCTGTAGTTTCTGTATATGGTGTAGCATATGAGACTCTTTTCTTATTTCTGTAATTACACTCCCTAGCAGCACATGCCTTGTCACAACAGCACACAGTATAGTTGCTGCTGCTTCACAAAGGACCAGTTTAAAGGTTGGTGAATTCATTCAGAATAAGAAATAGCTGCTAGTGACATAAGCCATATTTCTGTATTCAGTAAATGTACTTGTTATAGAATCGAATCGAATAAACCTTTATTATCCCACGAATGAGAAATTTGGGTGTTACACAGATAAATTTACAATCTACTGGCGATCTAACTGCTTACGACTGTGATCCGTAAATGTGACAGAGCCGCCGCATACTGCAGTGCCGGAGCACATTTTATATCCTGCTTAGGCCAGCGTGGGACAGAACATTGGTGTTTGCGTTGTACTCTAAGGTGATGTCCAGGATTCGACAGAGGCAACACCAGTACAAGGTAAAGACTTTTTTCCTGCCTGTCGGATAATGTCCAAGTCTCTCTGCCATACAAGTAATTAGTAAGTAAGTTGACATTACATTGCATATCCGTGTACCAGCACAAATCCCTATCCTACTGAGGAAAATGTGTAGGCTCTCAGCATATAAGTTAGGGTAGTCTTGAGTGCTGTGAAAGACATCTGGACTACTTCTTCCTGGAATTTCTTTTAATATTTAAGTTTAATCACAAATATGCTGAATACATTTAAGAACAAAAATCTGCTACATTCAATTAGAAATAAATACAATGCTAATATATTTACGGATTTCTTGGTAGCATGTTACATGTGACATTCCCTGGACGTCAGTAAAAATATTTTCCTGGGGTGTCTAGATGTCTTTTTAATTAAGGAACTCCACTGAGCCATTAATAGGTTATAGATATAAACCCTGATCTGCCTTCTACATTCCAGTTTAGCTGAATTTTGCAAATGGTCAATAACAGCTGTTCTCATCAAGACTATTTTTTAATAACTTCTCGTTATTTGGTGGGAAACTGTCAAAAGTATGGGAACATTTTCTTTGCCATTATATTCTTACTTGCTAATTAGCTGGACCTGTCAAGGAAGTTTCCAGCTCAGCTACAAGAGTTTCAATGAGTTAAAAAAGTAAAAACAAAAAAATGTAAAAAAAAAAAAAAAAAAAAGTGGGATCACTTTTGGCCAACATTTATAGCATAAATTTCACTCGCCTAGCATGTGCATTTATCTAACAAGAGTGCTCTCAATAGATCACAGTGCAATTCAAGCACTACGTTTTCTAAGGACATGCAGAGTCTATCCAATAGCTATCGGTTGGCACAGCAGAAAGGAGCAGGTTGAGTCTATCATTCATAGATCCTACTGGGACATAAAAGAAATCACTAAATTAAGTAGATGTACCGAGACAGAATGTAGCTAAATGAAAATGTCAAAAATAAAAATAGTTATAGAAAACATCATCATAAAATATCTTTTGTAATGTACTAAACATCAAACATGGAGGATATCTTTTCTGAGTAGAACGGAATGACATTTTCCTTTAAGGCTGACATGACATGAATGGTTTTGTGTTGTAGCTAACTGATGATTCATTTTTAGTCCTAAATCCTGGCTGCTAGCAAAAAGATAGTGACAAGAAAGTTCTGAGGTTACTTCATCTTCAATGATGAAATTCTCTACATGTAGTACAAAACATGTTTGTCACATAGCTTAGAGGCAGGATCTATCTGCTGAATCGATGAGGCCACTAGATATGTCTGCATTTGTCCAACCAGTAGATCAACCAGCATCTTTCTGGGTGACCCACATGTCTAAAGAGCTTGTGATATCCACTACATATCAAAGGTGACAAATATTCCCTGTCTAAATTATTCTTTTCTTTCACTTTTCCCTCATTTGCAATAAATAAATAAAATACAGAAAAAACAAATCTGACCTGCTTATGTAAATAGCTACTGTTGAGTGGAAAAGGTTCATATTGGTTATAATACTGACTGACCCCATTAATCTGAAATGCAGCACATCATTTGAGTCCGCTTTTAATTATTCAGACTCCATTCCCGTCTGAGGTCTAGTTGCTACTTGGCCGGAAACAGCTCTCAGAGTACGCCGTTGCAAAATAGGCTTAAATCTCTACTGGCTAGCGTGATGGATGTCACAGTCTTCACTCACTGCGTTGCTTGAAAATGAGACACCAAGGCTTTAATTCTGTGAAGTGAAGAGAAGATTATTCTGAAAGATGTGCCGCATGAAGTGCTGCATGGCGTTTTTAAAGACAGCTATGCACCAGCTTGAGTTCATTTCAGTTTTCCAAAACAGTAAATGAGAGCATGTGAGTGGGTGATGGGGTGGATATGATCACAGTATTACCCTGCCGAAACTGAAACAAATTAACACCCTGACATCTTTTTCTGCTGTGACCCTTCAGCATTTCTTATATCTACTAATGTGTTTTTGTGACTGATGTAATTTTAACTTTCAGTGCTCAAGCATCAAAGTACTAAGTTTTCAAAATCCCAAGAAAAAATATTGTTATTGAAATTTTTATGATTTCAGCCATAATATAATCAATCCCCAAACAGCCACAATCTGGAGGTATTATATTTTCCACACTTGCAATTAGATTGTTAAATTTGGACTTTGCTTAACTTATCCACCAAATTACTCATTTTGTCCTTGTTGTGCTGACCTTCACTGAGCAAAATGCCTTTCAGCAGTTGCACGCAAGATTCTCACAATAATTTAATACTGGAAAATCCACTGTGGGCACAAATGTGAACTACGTGTAGAAAGATAATATATGAAACATCTCCTTTATGTCCCGAAAAAAGGAAAAAATACATAAATGAATAAATAAATCACGTTTGCATATGTACAGCTTCCTCCCTACTCCTGCTCTATAAAAGAACACCGAGTGGAAATTTAGAGGGAATGGACAAAGTAGGCATCAGCACCCAGATGATTGGAAAAATTATATAAATGTGCCAAATTTGACAGACACCCAATGCATCTAGCATTGCACTTGGATATACATGAGATCATTTATTTTACATTTCATTTTAACTTTTCTCCAGAATAACTGATTCAATCATCATACTGCTTCCCAAAAAGTCTGAGGTACCTGCATGAAAATTAAATTTGACCCAAGTAAATACAATGAAGAGCATGGGATTGTTGATGCCATTCTAATTTAAGGCAGTAATTAAGGTCTAATAATGTTTGTTTTATGGGAAGGCTACAGACCTGATTAAAAAAAGGTACATTTATTATAGATGCTAGCGTGCATTATACATGTCCTCATTTCCTGCATTCATTTTTAAAACATTGCCACACTCGTGGCTTATCAAAAAGCACATATTATTATGTATGATGTATGATGTTACTGGCATATACAAGGTAGAAGTGAGCATTAGGAGAGGGCCTGCATTGTCCGTTTACCATTTCCACTCATGATCCTGATCATATATAATAATATGAGACAACCATCAATATTCCAGAACTAACTCTCCCTGGCACGGTAAACACCATCATTTGTGAAACATAACCTATTTCTAACTCTAATAACTGCACACATAAAATTATACTGCTCCATAATGCTATCTAGCCAGGTATAAAAACAGTCTTGAGCTGGGAAGTACTCTCTCACCACTTCGAGGAACATTAAATACAGATGGAGGGTGAAGAAAAGAGAGCTCCAAAATAAGAAGAGGACAGGAGATGTGTCTGCTGTTTGGAAATGTCTCAGTTTAAAAATTAAGACTCGTTTGGTTCATTTGTGGTCACACTGCCTCTGAGGTGGACTTTCACTGTAGGCTCAGGCTCCACACACAGCAACAAGGAAACAGGTGAGACAAAGATAACATTTCATTCAAAGCAAACATGTTTACAATTGATGAAGGAGGATTATGAATTTGGATTTGCACTGATTACTAAAACTACTTGCACCTTGCATAAGGATCCACACCAGCATTAATTGCATGTTTTTCTAATTGCCAACAAATTCAATTAAAACCCCCAAAACCAACAACACAGTAGTCGATATATCAGTACCTGTGGCACTAAGCACGAAACCAATATCGTTCATACTGGGAATGTAAATCATTAAAACAGACCACAAAGGTACAGTTTAATAATGAGAAAAGGGTTTTATTTTTCTTTCCCAGGCAAAACAGCTGGGTACTGTATTCAAACAAGATAAGTAGTTCATCTGCAGGGGGCAATTTTCAGCTGTGAAGTAACACATGTTTTTTGTGATAGCACGCTTTTATGCCAGCAAGCAATCAGCTTGGTGCATGTGACATTCATGGCAAATAAATACAGCTGCAGTGGTTGTGTTTAATGCATTAAAATATGTTGTGGGGTACAAGTTTTTAAAAGTGTCTGCACAGTAACAGAGTTGTATGATATCAGAGATCTAAACTATGGCGTGCGCAAACTGCAGTACATGTTTATCAGTATAGGAACAGGTTAGTGTTTTTAACTGACAATGTTCTGACTGTTTACCACCAGTTATTTGCATTACCAATAACAAGATAATAATTGTCTCGGTTATTAATCTCTGGCTCACTTCCACAGTGTCTCTTTTGTACAGTCTCCCTCCCCTTAACCCCAGTTAGTTGGAGTAGATGGCTGTTCCTCCCTGACTGCGGGCAGTCTTTATCCTTCAAGCTTGGGTCCTCTATTAGAGGTCTGAGAGCTTGAGGGTCCTGCACAGTGTGTTTGCTGTTCCTAGGATTGCGCTCCTATGGACACAGATCTTGGATGTCATTCCTGGATTCAGCTGGAGCCACTCACTCAGTTTGGAGTGCTCAGATTACCACTGTTCCCTTCACTTTCCACATCTTCTCAAGCTCCTCTCTCAGCCCTCGCCATTTCTTGAACTTCTCATGTTCCACGTGAAGTTTGAGTGATAGCAAGTGATCACAACATCAGGAAGAAGGAACAGTTGCAGCATATGGTCGCCCCTTCCCGTATCCTGGTTCTGCTGGAGGTTTCTTCCTGTTAAAAGTAAGCTTTCTTCAAAGGGAGTCGAATGACTGTTGGAGTTGTCTCTGTTTCTTTGTCGGATCTTTACATTACAAAATAAAGCACCTTGAGGTAACTGTTGTGATTTGGTGTTGAGTTGAATTAAATGCTCAGACATCCTGGGGGCGTATTCTATTTTGACCTCAGAACTTCTAGGCCATACTTGGCCTGCATACTATGCTAGCCACCTGGTTATGGTGTTCCTGTATACCCTGCTTGCTAGCATCTTGGACTCTGCCATTATGTGCTGGATTGTCTCAGGGGTATCTTTGCACAGCCAGCACATGTCGTCTTGCCTTGTGTGGTAGACTCCAACCTCTACTGATCTTGTGTTCAGACTAGGAAGGAGGTTGAGGACTAGCGAGTGTCATCGGTCTCCTTCCTTCCACTCACCATACAGTCTCAGGATGCTGGATTAGGGGTGAAACCCTCCGTGCACGCGGAGCTTTCTTGCCTTGATGTCAGTGGCTTCCATCTCCTTTGACCAGCTTATTATCACAGCAGGTTATCTGATGTTTGGCAGGGCATGGGTATTGCCAGATCTTGTTATTTCCATTCAGCTGACTCCTCAAGGCTTGCCTGACTCTCTGCAGGTATTTGGTGGTTGCAGCTTTCCTAGCGGCCTCTTCTTGGTTAAAATGGGGAAAATTTGCTCATGTTTACATGAGCCAATTAAAGATGCACAGCAGGATTTTGTACCATCTGGAAATTAGCAATGGAGGAATCACCAACTCCCATATGAAGTGCATAACGGTGATCGAGTGGTGAGAAAGACATGGATTACTGTCTCAAAGTGCTGCCTAAAAAGAACTGCCTTTAATTTTGTCAGCTGCCTAAATTGCAAAAAGCTTCATCACCCATCTGATTGTAAAGTGTCCCCTTTAACCAGGTGATCAGAGGCCTTTATGGCATTAAGACACTTAAGCAACAGTCTAATAGAGAATGCAGCATTCTTTGTAAGAGGGACATAAATCTGACTATAATTTACATAACACTGAAATTAAATGCTGTGTGAAGTGGGAGCAAATATTTTAAATATTCACCATTTATCATGCTATGCAAATAATATTTGAAGACAAACTATATATATATTAAAGATATTAACTGTAGGTTTGTGATCCTCAGACTGAGTAGACAAGAACAGCTCAAACAACAGATTCAAACACTTTTGAAATAAAATGCATACAAACTTTGGCACAATGTTTATGTTTTTTCCACTGATTTATTGGGTTTTTTTGCTAAGAAACCTAATGATTTTATACACACGCACACACAAAATGGCCAAATCCATTCCTGACGTTATTTTAGACAGATTTGTTTTTGTGAATTATTATGGATGAAGCAAACAAAGACAGCTCTACTATAAAACGATACTATTACATCACCCCAATCCTGTACTGAAACCTTGTCAACTAAGGTCTTAAAATGTAATTCCTACTTGAATCAAAACCTCTATTGATGTAGACTAAAAAAAATATTTCTACAGTTCAAAATAAAATGTTTTGAAAAGCCATTTATATCATCCACTGTATATTTTATATATTCTTTATTGACTTCAAGCCCCTGAGGCATGGTGTCATTTTAATCTTTGTGCAGCTTTGTAAATCAAGTGAATGAAAGTATACAGTGTTTGAAGGAAAAATAGAAGTACAGAAACAAAGCTGATAAATAATACACACAAAGAAACAAAGGTGTAAAAAAATATTTCTGCAAACAAAGGTCTCTCACAAATCCTCATTGCTTGCAATGAATAGGACGAGTCTCATAGGGGAAAAAAACGAACCAAGCACATCTTAAGCTGTATAGTTCCAATTTAACTTCCCTTAGCCTAAGTATTGTCTGTGGTTATGTGAGGCATACAAATTGAAAAAAAAAATTACACAGTTACTAAAAAGAAATGTGTAAACCACTACATTACTGAGCTACTTTTTCAGCCATTCTGTTACAGATTTGCTGCTGTGTCCTGTTGCATGGCCTATTCAGACAGATGTCCTCACATTTTGTATAAAGAGGAGTTCATGATTGACTTCATGACTGCAAGGTCCCATGGCTGCAAAACAAGCCCACCACCATGCTTGACTGTTGGTATGAGGCGTTTGTGCTGATATGCTGTTTAGTATTCACCAAACGTGTTGGTCTCCATTATGACCAAACATCTCCTCTTGGGTCTTGTCTGTCCAGAGGACATTCTTCCAGAAGTCTCGTGGTTTCTTTGGATGCAAATTTGCAGGCCTAACTTGTGCGGACAGTGGGTTTCTCTTGACACCCATTCCAAATATGTCATATTTGTCTTTTATAATTATACTATCATGAGCTAAGAATTTATTGTGCTAACTGTGCCTCTTGGGTTTGTTTGTTTTTTGTAATTTCTCTAATGAATGGAGGGTCTGGTCTTGGGGCAAATTTAGTGAGACATCCACTCCTGCGACGACTCTGCCATTGTGTTAACACACCTGAATGCTTCAAAGCATCAAACAGCCATGTTTGCTTATAATAAATCAATCAATCAAATGAATCTTGTTCGCATTACATAGCTTCTAGTTACCCCTTTTATTCCCTGTGGAAGCAGTAAGAGTGTACTTTGTTTTTTTACAGGACTGCATAGAGTTCTGTAAGAACTTTCTTCATGAGTGTACACTCACCACCACTTGGATAAATTTGCCTGGTCTGATGATTCTTGATTTCTGCTGTGACATTCTGATGGCATTGACAAATATTTTTGTAAACAACATGACAGCATGGATCCATGCTGGCCGGTATCAACGGCTCAGGCAGCTGCTGGTGGAATAATGGTGTTGGGAATATTTTTTGACAGACTTTAGCAGCAATTCAGCATTGTTTAAATGCTACAACCTGCCTGAGTACTGCTGCTAATATGTCCATCACTTTATGACTACGATGTACTCATCATCTGGTGGTTGCTACTGTACCAGCAGGATAACATACTAAATGATTTCTGAGGAAGGGATTTAACTGTTGAAAGGCTCTTAAATACAAAGAGGATTTTAATCATTTTAATAATCGTGATGCGTTTTGATTGTTTTGCTACTTTTGGACTAGCCTGTTTTCTCTTCAGTTTGATCAATATTGAAATTTCTCAACAATACCATTTTGAGAATGAATATACTGTAACGAGATGATGTACGTAAAAATTAGTTTAGGTTGTAGATTAACTTCATGGGGTCAGCTTTTACCAACATTAGCTAATCTCCCAGCAATTGGCTCGGTCTTAACAGTTTAATCTTACTCCAGCAATCACATTAAACTCATGCTTCTCAACCACATTCAGAGGGCGATTAGCTTTTAACAGCAGCTTTATGTGTCAGCGTTGCTCCTAACTGTGGAAAATGAACAGAAAGGAGCAGAAATAAATAGGACTCCTGCTGTGACAATACCATTTCAGAGAGAGAATGATTGCAGGTAAATGGTATATTAATAAGGCAGTATTATGCACAGGGGATTTCTGCTGCAGTGAGAATTCAGGCATGGTAGGCTGGTATGTGTGAAAGAATACAGCAGAAACTGTCACGGCCTGCGTCGGCAGACCGTGGGGAGGTGGGGAAACGGGACCCAAATGCCGGACTCTTCAGTGCAAACGATGTTTATTTACAAGGTGGTGAAGTAAGCAACAATAAATCCCCTAGTGTCCCAGACTCCCGTTCCGTGTCCTCATCCAGTGTCAGTGCTCTGTGTCTCCACTCCTTAGTGTTAGTGTGGTCCGTCTTTGCTGCCCTCTCGTCCCGCAATTCTCCTGGGAAAGTAACAGAAGCAGCCGTAAATACACCACTCAGTAACCAAACTCTAATTCACTGACTTCTAACTGGGAAACTAACGGAAGTCTCACGAAATGATCCAGCGTCGGAGAGAGCTGCACCACACTCCTAAGTAGCTCCTCCAACGAGGCTTGTCCTACCAGACACACCCACACCCATACACAGTGTCATGTTTCGGCTGTGTGCAGGCAAGAGAAGGACCCAAACGCAAAACTCACCATGCAGGAATAAAACTCAAAAACACTCACATGAGACATGGACCTTCAAAGTAAAACAGGAAACACACTGACTAAACTCTAAACATGCAAATGTAACAGCAACTGAGAAGACAGAACATAGGGACCAGAAACATGGTACAAAAAGGTCACAGTAGACACAACATTGAACACAGGGAAGCTATATTACAAAGCCAAAGAACTAAACCTATGATAACCATAACTGAAATCTAGGGAAACAAGAAACAGTACAACAAAGGACTCAAAACATAGTCCATAATACAAAAACTCAAGATCTCTTCAAAATAAAATAGGAAACATAATGAGACGCAGACATGACAACCAGAACTTGACAACGTAAGACACAGACATGAAACACATGAAGAGCAGGGGTTGGAAGACACAAGGGGAATCTAATAACAAAGAACTAGAAAAACTCATGAGCTTAATCATATAAACATCCAAATAAACTAAACTCAAAACACTGGGTCATAAGACCCAGGATCGTGACACACAGACCCATACACATACCTGCAAGCAGGGAAACCAGGGACAGCCACACAATACATCAAAAGTACATATAACAAGTAATATAAATCCAAAACTGCTTATGGGGTCCCTCAGACCCAGGCCCTGACAGAAACATTGAATTGGTTAAAGGCTGCAGTGCAAAATTCAGTCATTAGATTGCCTTTAATGAATCTAATGAGGGACTGTTAAATGGGTCGATGATGACCGGGAATGAGCAGTCTGTTATCACAGCTGGTCTGCTCATTGACAACGCAAAAACTTTGACAACTTCCATCATCTTGTTTCATTTCAAGGAAATGTTTTAGATTTTGAGAGTGATGCAATGCAGTTGGCACTTATTCACTACTCAGTACTTATTCAGCACACGTTACAATGGGCTGTTTAGAGTGGAGCATGCAAATGTTACTGTTAAGTGTTCTTGATGCCACTGGAGTTTAGAGAACCTTTGAGTTAAATTTGTTACAAATCAATTGTGCATTTCACAAATGAGAGTAGTACTGCAGCAGAGGTCAGTTTAGTAGGTTGGGATTTTTCTTTAGTTTTATTTGCTGTTTTTACTGCCTTACGGCTCTGTAAAACCTACACAGCTTTTTCTGTTTTTATCTTCTTTGTTAAGAATATTGAATTTGTTTTATAAAATAAAATTGCATTTACCCTTATCTTCAATATAACAACTCTATGCATTTACACACACACACTCACATATACATAGGCACACACATATAGATATATCAGCTAAGTAAAGAGAAACAACAGCCCAGCATTACTTTAAGAAGAAGGTCAGTGAGTCCAGAAAATCACTAAAACTTTGAATGTGGCCCAGTCGCAAAAACCATCAAGGGCTATGACAAAACTGGCTCACATGAGAACCGCTCCAGGATAGGTAGACCAAGAGTCACTTCTGCTGCTGAGGATAAATTCATCCGAGTCACCAGCCTCAGAAATCCCACGTTAACAGCACCTCAGATTAGACCCAGATAAATGCCAGACAGAGTTCCAGTAGCAGACACATCTCTACATCAGCTGTTCAGAGGAGACTGCAAAAATCAGGCCTCAAACAGCTGCTAAGAAACTCCTACCAAGGAAAAGCAACAACAGATTTGTTTGGGCCAAGAAACACGAGGAGTGGACATTAGACCAGTGGAAATCTGTGCTTTGGTCTGATGAGTCCAAATTTGAGATCTTTGGTTCCACCTGCCGTGTCTTTGTGCGACGCAGAAAAGGTGAATTGGTGGTCTCTACATGCATGGTTCCCACTGTGAAACATGGAGGAGGAGGTGCTTTGCTGGTTACATGGTTGGGGTATTTATTATTATGCCTCCAGTGAGAATCTACAACGTAAATAGTCATGAATGAAATGATTATGAAATAAAGAAAAAACATTAAATGAAAACATGTTCGCCTTGTAATCGGAAGGTTGCCGGTTCAAGCCCCGGCTTGGACAGTCTCGGTCGTTGTGTCCTTGGGCAAGACACTTCACCCGTTGCCTACTGGTGGTGGTCAGAGGGCCCGGTGGCGCCAGTGTCCGGCAGCCTCGCCTCTGTCAGTGCGCCCCAGGGCGCCTGTGGCTACAATGTAGCTTGCCATAACCAGTGTGTGAATGTGTGTGTGAATGGGTGGATGACTGGATATGTAAAGCACTTTGGGGTCCTTAGGGACTAGTAAAGCGCTATATAACTACAGGCCATTTACCATGTGTCCGAACTTGAAATGTAGTGTGAGGTTGGTAGTGTATGTGTGTGTGTACCCCAAAACTGGGCGAAAAGAAAACTGGAATTCCAGTTATCTGTTACAAGGATGTTGGGTTGTCGGGTTTTACCAAGTCTCTAGGCTTGTGTGGCTGGGGCTTTAGCATTTTAAAACCAGATGTTACAATCAGACTCTAATCAAGGAAAATTGGACATTCATACAGTACCAACTTCTTAATTGTGATGCAGACCCAGCCTAAAGCATACCCATTTGGGTGTAGTGATGGATGCAGACCTAAACTTAGAAAAACACATTAAAACAATAACAAAATCAGCTTACTATCACCTCAAGAATATTTCAAGGATAAAAGATCTGATGTCTCAACAGGACCTGGAAAAACTAGTCCATGCATTCATCTTTAGTAGGCTCGATTACTGTAACAGCATCTTTACAGGTCTACCTAAAAAATCAGTCAGACAACTACAGCTCATTCAGAACTCTGCTGCTCAAGTCCTCACTAAGACCAAAACAGTGGACCACATCAGTCCAGCTCTGAGGTCTTTACACTGGCTGCCTGTCTGTCAGAGGATAGACTTTAAAGTTCTGATGCTGGTCTATAAAGCTCCCCATATGGAAAAGAAATAGTAAAAACATATGATTTACTCATGAAAGTGGCCACTTTTTCATTACTTTCATATATTTTTTAGTAAGTATCCAAAACATACAAGTTTCATTATATAATTTTGTATGCTTTTCATATAAGTTTCATACAAGACAGATACAAACTTTATAAGATTTATATATATCTTTTCGATATGGTTTAGGACCAAAATACATCAGTGACCTCCTGACCCAGTATGAACCTTCCAGATCCCTCAGGTCATCTGGATCCGTTTTTTTATCAGTTCCCAGAGTGAGAACCAGACACGGAGAAGCTGCATTCAGCTTTTATGCTCCATATATCTGGAACAACCTCCCAGAAAGCCTCAGTTCAGCTGAAACACTCAGTTTATTTAAATCCAGGAAGACTCACCTGTTCTCAGCTGCATTTGAATAAAGCACCAAATCCACACTTTTAAGCTTAAATTTCAAAACTTATATTTTAACTACTGATTTTATCTACTGTTCTGATTTTATCTACTGTTTTTTTCATCAATTTTAAATCATGCTTTTTATTGTTTTTGTTTTTTGATGTCTCTGTAAAGCACTTTGAATCACCTTGTTGTCGAATTGTGCTATATAAATAAACTTGCCTTGCCTTACCCTTGCTTTGTCTATTAGGGTGTTTTCACACCTGCAGTGTTTGGTCCGTTTAAATTCAACTCTGTGTCATTTCCCCCCTTGGTGCAGTTCATTTTTGCAGATGTGAACACAGAAATTGCAATTTCAAGTTGTGAAATACATGAAAATTCTCCATGTTCTCCAACAGCCCAGAACACTGTTATTGCATTATATAAATTTTAGCTGCTCAGCAGTTTTTGGACTCATTTGTATTTTCTTTCCTACTGAACAAAACATTTTCATTGACAGGTGCAGAATGCAGTGAGGTCAATTGAGCATCCAGACTGAGAGGCTTGAATTTAAATTAGTGAAAAATGCAAAGTGGGATTGTTTTGGGGGTAAGTCCATGAAATCCAAGTTGCACAGTAGCTTCATATTCAGTGGTATGCTACAATATGTGTGCATGATGGTGTATTATTGAAAGCTCACTGAAGAACATCTGAGTGCTATATAAAGGCACAATTTTTACACTACTTGCATAAATGGAGAACCAGCTTTAGGCAAATGGTTGTAACTTATAATAATTATTATTGTTGTTATTACAAATTTGATCTTAAGACATAAAATGTAAAACCAAGACTACTCCAGAGTTGAAAAAAAAAAGAAATAGTAAGAAAAGAACACAAGTGCCTTTAATCACAGCTGTATGCAAATTGTTCTGTTTTTCTGTTAGTGATAAATGAATATGTAAATAAATCTCACTGTATTTAAAGTATGTAAATGCTTCCTGTCCTTACAGCTTTAAAGGTCGGAGCTAAAGTGAAAAAACAGATTTTCAACTTTTCTAAGCTCTTTTGCTAATAACAAACTTAGCTTTGAACTTGACATCTTACATAATCTTACTGCACTCAAGTTAACAGTTCTGAATAAAGACATTTGTGAGAGCTTGTGGCAGGAGAAACTGTGATATCCTAGCATAGAAAATTAATTTAGCTAATTGACAAGTGGAGGAAAACAAGAAATATCTTCTAAAAATCAGAAAGTGATTTTTTTTGACCAGCTCACTGGGTAAAACACACAATTAGTTAATGGATGCAATTTAATATGAAACTGGCACGGGACATATTAAACCAGCAATAAGAAGTTGGTTGAGGTGTGAGGTTTTGGAAGTTGGGATGTTCTTACTGCCCACAAAGGCCCTTCTAAAGGAAGGTAGAGTTTGCTAGCGAGTTGGCAATGGATTTGAAATCTGAAACATAACTGATCGGGCAGTGCAGAGCAAAGTGGAGAGAGCAGTTGGAGAGGTGAGATAGGAAGAAGCAAGGTAGCAAGTACATATCACCACATCATTTTGCATTATCAACTGCTTTTAAGCTTCCCAGCAACTGTTAATTCATCTACAGACAGACTGTAATGTCCCTGTTCAGGGGCCACTCTGTAACGGGGTCTGGCAAGGAAGGAGCGGCTAGCAGGTCCAGCAGGCATGTGGTGTGGAGGTTAGCCAGACAGCTCGGAGGCCAGTCAGTTAAATAGAACAAAGGACCTTTATTTGGCATTAACAGATTAAGACCATACAAGCCAGGTCTCCATGGCTCTACCCTCTTTGTACGAACATGTACCGGGGTTAGGTAGTCGCCAGTACCAGCCAGTTACAATGGTATGGTCTCTCCAAACCAGGGGTAGGCAACTCCAGGACTCAAGTGCTGGTGTCTTGCAGGTTTTAGATGTGTCCTTGATCCATCACAGCTGATTTAAATGGCTAAATTATGTCCTCCACATGTCTTGAAGTTCTCCAGAGGCCTGGTAATGAAGTAATCATTTGATTCAGGTGTGTTGACACAAGGGGAGATCTAGACCCTGGAAGACACCGGCGCCTGGAGTTGCCTAAACCTGCTCTAAACAGATGCACGGAGAGCAGCATACTCGGCTGTAATGGCTGCCGCTGCACTCACCCTAGGAGACTCTCCAACTACTACAATAATAGGACAACACCCCCTAGCAGTGCTATACCATAATAAGGTTGTTTTGGGGTTTTTTGTTTGTTTTTGTTTTGTTGCCTGTCCCGTTTGGATCTTTAGCCATCAGAACTGTTGCCAAGAAAGATGCCTGGCGGATTTACTTTACCAAGTGGATCATCATGGCCTTGCCATATTGGTCCATTTGATTGACAATTATTTCAATTATGTATTTATTTTATTTTCGGTTGTTACAGACTGGACAGACATGACTGGGGATAGACAGGGAGAAAGAAAGAATGAAAGAAAGAGAGGGAGAGAAAGAAAAATAGAGGGGAGAAGAGATGGTGAGGAAGGGGGGAAGAAGAAGAAAAGAAAAACAAACAAAAAAAGAAAAAACACCTGGATCACCTGTATAGAGAAGAAAAAAACAGAAGAGAAAACAAACAAAAAAGAGCAACTTAATAAATACAACACCATCACAATAAAGTAGCTAACAGTAAATAACAGCAGATACTAAATATTAAATGTTACTGTGCAGCACGCAAGATCGACAGCGCACAATGTGCTTTGAGGTAGTAGCCAAGAAAGGTGTAGTTTGTGTCTGTGAACACCTGTGTGTACACCTTGTATTCAAAAGGTTTCTCCATGTAACAATCTGCTAGGGAGTGTGGGGAACCATAGCCCTGTCCCCCAGGGCATGAAGCAGGTATGGTGGAGATCCAGGCCCCAGACATCCAGAAGTCCCAGAGTACGAGGACCCAAGGAGGACCACCAAAGGGGTAACTGTGCCACCCTCCTGGGAAGAGCTGAGGAGAGCCCCAAACGAGGGGTCACCCAGCAGCCACGGAGCAGAGGCCAGAGGGGGTTGCAGTGACGTGCCCGTGGGATCTACCAGCAGCGAGCTGTGCCAGAGACGACCAAGCCCCAGGCCCAGAGGCTATATTCCTACAGTATTCCAACTAGAGCAGAGTTGGTGCTTGTAGAACTGAACCACACATACACACCAAAAAACAAACAAACAAACAAAACAGACAAGGTACAGCTTTAAACTGCACTTCATTTCAACAGCAGAAACGGTAACACTAATCAACAGTCAACTGTTCTTCTTTATGGGTTGATACAATACAAGGGAAACACCATCCTCTCATGTAGCTGCCTGTGTAGTTTAGATCACAGTGTGGTTGAGTCAAGTCTACACTGTCTACAAGTGAAGGGCAGTCTTACAGTGGTATTACTTGGTAGTCACCCCTTTGGATGGAAATTTTCCCATCAGATAAAACTTTAAGTGTCTTACTTTTTTCCTTTCTCATGCAATACACAGTCTGGGTGCTCAGCCAGATAGACTGAGTGGTGTACTGTACAGAGAGATGGACTCTTTGAGCAGAATTCTTGAGCAAGAGAGCTCTGAAAAACCTCTGAAGGCGTAGCTGTCTGTAGCATTTTGGGGTTTTTTTGGCTTCTTGTTATTATTATTTTAAAGTGAAGAGAACTATGAAACGTTGGTAAATCTTGCGCCACATTCACGTGAACTGAAGCACGATTACTGTTGTGAGTGACAGGTGTCCACGCTAAAAGCAACATGTTTTGTGATATTTTTTTTTAAAGCCCATACTTTAAAATTAATACTGAATAAAAGAATAGATACACACAGCTAAGCCAATTTAAATTATAACATGATTATTTTCACGTTAAAAACTCCCTTCTTAATACTGCATGTAATTCAGCGATTTATTAAATGCCGGAAGAGGAATTTTAACTGAAAATAAATAAATGAATGATCGCCTTTTAATTCAGAATCTGTATTTAAAGAACTACTGAGTGAGTCTGTGAGAGTATGATTAAGTTACACACCAGTTCACCAAGTGTCAACACACTTGCATAAAACAAGAAAACAAAAAAAAAATCCACATAAGTCTGTAACAGGTGGTCTCCTTATCTCAAACCACTGTGTAAGTAAATTTCACACCACATCATTTTTTATTTATTTTTTTTATCCTGCAAAATTGGAAATCTATTTGTTTAAAAAAAAAAAAAAAGGCACCCACAACTTAGGGCAGTAATTGGATTATCAGCTTACATTTGTTAGGGCACCGCGAGGTAAAGGGCAGGCAGTGCTTTGTAGTCTTTGGGTCCTTTGTTGAGGGTGACAGGTGGTGAACAACAGCTGGCTTCCCAGGCTGCTCTGCTCTGGTCAGAACTGTCTTAGTCCAAAATTTCCCATCTGCCCTGTCATTGTGCCAGGCCACATACCTTCCTCATCCACCTGCCATCACTAACAGGTTGGTTTTATTCAGTATAGCTTCACCACAAGCTTTTCTTTTCATAACTAAAATATCAGTGTTTTGACACGGTGAGGTCAATAAATTCAAGTCCCTGGTCTCAAATCTCATATCCAACTACACATGGCTTCTTCCGAAGACAAGAAAAATACCACCACAATTAAAGTCTAATAGGTCACCAGAATTGTTGTAATTCCTCCTATTCAGTACAGCTTTTCAGACCTCATTAAAGTCCTTTCTGTTGACATGCGTAGTTGATATTCCACACATCACAGAGCAGACCAATGAGCCCGGGGATAGAATGTGAGAGAGCCTGAATGGATTGATCAGCTGCTCATTACACAGATCGGAGCAGCGTGTGCGGCTGTAGGTAATGTTTCTGATTGGAGAAAGCATTAGTTTGTGGCAGTTCTGGCATTTCCAACACCACACACAACATCATATGAAGACATCCCTTGAAGGCATCCTCCAAGGCAATTTAAAAGTATATCTAATTCCCACCTTATTACCACTTCTACACACAGCATCACTAAACATCTGACTCTAGGTCTGCCAACCAGCTGTACGTGATATCACCTCAACTGTCTGATCAACCTTGTCCTGTGCTGCAAGTGCTCGTTAAAATATTCCCTGCACCTCACCTCACCTCACTTGCATAGTCCCCGGTTGATGCTATGACGAGCCCATCTGTTGTGGCAGCAGTAATTTTGGACTGGAGGCTTAAAGCACTCAAACCTCTTAAATGTCATTCGGATTCAAGGAATTTCTTCAGTCGTTCATCACAGGGTTATTTTTCATAGGTTTGAAAACAGCTCACCTGAATATACGTTAACCAAGAATGATTGTATTTTTTGCATATTTTATTGTGTTGAACAGTATGACTAAAACATTTTATGTTGGGAAGTTTTTAAGGTTCTGGAAGCATCATGGTATATAAGAATATTATCATTCAAATTTCTGCATAAGTGGACTATTATTTAAGTTTACAATGGCTTTTTTGTCAGGGGTATATACACTCACCACTCACATCTTGCTAGTCAACTGTCCATTTCAAGCTTTGGGGAGACACCCTTTAGGATGGACACAGTGGACTGACGTATCTATTAAATGGACTGATTCTTTTATAGCTCTTTTTTACTCTCAGTTTTCTACTCTTTATACAACATGGCTCATTCTCACTCATTCATAGAAGCACCTTTTTTCCATGTTTAAGTGGTTTCTATCTAACATTTACACTTTGATGGATGCATCAGAGAGCAACTTGTGGTTGGGATCTTGCCCAGGTATATTTGATATTTGGCCAGGGATCAAACCACCAACCTTCTGAGCTACACACTTTGCCATGATAATGGTTGGGCTTTCAGAACTGCCTTCATTCTTCATGGAATAGATTCAAAAAGAACATTCCTCAGAAATTTTGGTCCATTTTGACATGTTACCATCACATGTTGCAGCTGCTGCAGTTTTGTTGTCTGCGCATCTAAAAAGGTGCAATATTGGTTCTATATTGGATTATGACTGCTGACTGTGGGGGGCATTTGAGTACAGTGAATTCATTATCATGAAAAAGAGATTATTTTGAGATTATTTGAGGTATGTTACATGGTGCATTATCCTGCCGGAAGCAGCAAAGATGGGTACACTCTAATCATAAAGGGACAGATATGGTCAGCAAAAGTAGGAAGGTAGGGGGTGGTTTGAATAATCTTCAGCTAATCCTGAAGGGCCCAAAGTGTGCCAAGGAAATATCCTGCACAAAATTAGCCCATCAACACTAGCCTGAACTGCTGATTAAAGGCAGGATGGATCTTGCATTCATGTTGTTTACACCAAATTCTGATCCAACAATGCAACTGTTACAACAGAAATCAAGACCGAGATCAGGCAGCGTTTTTCCAATCGTCTATTGTCTAATTTCAGTCAGACTGTGTGAACTGTAGCTTTAGTTTCCTGTTCCTAGCTGACAGAACTGGCACTTGGCGTGCCACCCATCAGCTGCTGATGTAGCCCAACTGCTTCAGGTTTCAATGAGCGGTGCATTCAGAGATGCTCTTCTGCATACCATGGATGTAACAAGTGGTTAAGGCATTGCTGCCTTCCTATTATCTTGAAGTAGTCTGGCCATTCTCCTCTGACCTCTGTTATCACCTTTCTTCTCCATTCTGATGAACAATTTGAACTTCAGCAGGTCTTCTAACCATGTCTACATGCTTAAATGAAGTGCATGCTCTCAGTAGTGACAAGGTCACTAGCTGATTTTTTTTCCCCTTTATTTCTGAGCAGTGTATTTTTAGGTGCCTCATTATTTTTTTCATCATAAGATTCCTGAGTGGAGGTACCATTAACACAGGTCCCCTCTCAGCATGCTCTATAGTGCTTTGAATAGCCAATAATATATTACAAATAGCCCTTTTCACAATCAGCACTGTGCATTTTTTTATTCCAATTTTAAAAGGTTTGTGCCTACACGTCAATTCAGGACTGTTAGATCCTAAATACCCTTTTTCTGGTTAACCTGGAGATATGCTTGAAAAGAAGTAATTTGTAGAATGTGAATATCAATAGACCAAAGAATATTTTTTCTAGGACTATGACTACAGTACAAGGAGTGAACAATTTATTACTACAGAAATAGAAGAGACATGGTAATCTTTTGGGTATAATAGAACATTATTGGACAAGCTTTCCTGGAAAGCATTCAAAGGACTGCAGCTTAGAAGCCAAAAAATTCAAGTCAGAGTGTACCCATTCTGCTTCCTAACCTCCATGTTGACTAATAGGTATGAGACAGGCAGACAATAGACCGCGAGATAACTCATTTGGACAAAATTGTGGATTGGGCCAGGGATCGACTGGTGGATACCTGTAAAACTACTGGAAATATAAGAGGTCGTGCAGCTACATAAGCTACATAAAGGTTTCCTACAAAAAATGTATTATCAGGTTAGTTATAACATCTAATTTTAAAATTAACCAAAACTGATATTAAAAGACATCTCTGTTCATGACCATATCATCTGTTCCCATCTGTTCCCAAACTGTCATCTTGTTTTTAATCCACCTCTCTTTTTTTTAAGTTTTAAGTTGGTAATTTTAGTTCTTTTCTTTTTTAAAAAAAAAAAAAAAAAGTTTTTTATGCACAAGCACTAAAGTAGATGATTCAACATCACCTCCCAGGTGACCTCAATCGCCGACGGTTTGTCAGTTGTGGTACAGTAGGATCTGAGAAGCTGCATGCTGACTTACCCTGACCTCCGTTAGACGGCTGTTGTTCTGATGGGCAGCAGAAAAATGCAGGGAGATATTAATGGTTTCTCTCACCATCTTATTTCCAGTGTCAGGGCTGATGCAATCAGCATCAGCCCTGGCACTGGATTTTGTTCTGGGACTTAACTAATATTCATGTTTTGGTCCAGCCACAGCACTATAACACCAAAAATCACAAAGTGTTGGGCTAAAGGCCAAACCAGCAGTGATTGGAGTGTTTAAGGCTTTAAATATGCTGACCAGAGTGTTTTTACTACGTTAATATAAGCTTGTGCTGTGCAAAGATAGCTGTTGATACACTAGCATTTAGACAATCTCAGACATTTAATTTTACACTTTGAAAAATATCCGTAGCAAAACTTTAAAACCAAACTGAGGCATACCAATAAAATGGCAGGGAACATTTGGGTCAGTAATTGACCTTTTGAGATCGAATTAAGAAGACCGAGCAGTCATGCCTTCTGTAATTTGGAAACATTAAAAGGAAGGAACTTTTACTCCTCAAGAGATTCAGAGAAGGTCAACCTTGTTTACCTTGCTTGTGTTCAACTTTCCTTTTGGAGTGTTTATCTTCTTTATTACTGACTGTCTGTCGTTTCAGATAATGGTGTGAAACTTTGTCCCTTCAGTTTACTGGCTGCTTTGAACCAACTTTATTGGCAACGTCATTCAACAGCACTCGGTACCAGAGTCACATATCAGACCACATTTATTTACAGTACTTTGCCAAGCAGCTATACTATTCTCAGTGTGCCAAGGTCAGGCACAACTACTTTCTGGTTAGTCTGTGGTTATGTAAAGTCCATCATAGAAGATGTAACTTACACATAATGATGATGATAATGAGATATTATTGATACTTCATGCTCCATTTAATCATGCTGTGAAGCAGCCCATAAGAAAGCCATCACACATTTACCCATATGACTACTCTTGGCAACAAATAACCCAAAGTTTCCTGTTCAAATGTTGAACTTTTATCTGTGATTGATGTCCAACAGATAGGCCACTTACACCATTTAATAAATGTCTCAATCACAATAATGGAGAAAAGGAACCCAAAATCTCTTACCAAGCCCACCCCCCAACCCTCCTTTCAGATAATCTGTCTGTATCAGAAGACAGAGTGTGGTCAGCTGGGTGCCCGTGCCTCCAACTGCACCACTCATCGATTATGGAAGGTCGCGTCACTAATGAGCGAAGGTCAACCCCTCTCTTCATCCATCACTGTCTTCCTCACCATCGTCCCTTTCCTCAGAGTTTCCATTCCTCTGTGCTCCCCTGCCTTTGTCTCATTTGAAGCACAATGTGACGTGAGCGAAGGGCATGTCAATGTTATCAGCATGCAACAGACGACAGCTTTGAGGGAGACCGTGACTTTCGGCTGCTGCCCCAGTGGCTAATTACCCAAACCCCCCTTCGGGTGGACCCCCTCTGGTCACTTTGCAAAACAAACTGCTGAGCTATGGGCGGCCATTTTGCATGTCTTGCCTTTTCTTTTTTCTTGTTTATTTGAGACACTTTTAATGTTGGACATTATTAAATGCCGAGAAGCTCATTAGAAATTATTCACAAGGGATGCTCAGAAACACGCGTTCATTTCTTAAAAAGAATGATTTTAAAAAAAAATAAAAAGTAAACAACAGGTGTGGGTTTTTTTGTTTATTTCCAAGAAACCTTGAAACTATAGAGACCAGTATGTCTCGACACATTAGCTCCCATCTCTTTAACCTCATTAACCCGTACTTGTGAGCCTCACTTCCTTCCCTTTCCACTCCGCAGCTTCTGAAAACAAAATAAACTTTAATACCCATTTCTTGTCCTTCCTTGGTGGAAATGGTAAAATATCAAATTAGTATATGTTAATGTCTGAATCCAATTCATGCACTAACATCCACAGCAACAGTGGTTACAGCAACATGTTTCCCCATGTTCACTGGCTGCTTATTGCTTATTTAAGCTTATTGCATAAATAGTATAATGTAAATAGGTGGCACGGTGGTTAGCGCTATTGCTGAAGGTTCTGAGTTAATTGCACCATCAGGCCAGGGTCTTTCTGTGTGGAGTTTGCATGTTCTCCCCGTGTTTGCGTGGGTTGTCTCCGGGTAGTCCGGTTTCCTCCCCCAGTCTGTGTCTATGTGTTAGCCCTGCTACAGGCTGGAGACCTGTCCGGGGTGTACCTTGCCTCTCTCCCTAAGACAGCTGGGATAGGCTCCAAAAGAAAAATGACACCAGAAACAAAATATAATAAAACTAACTTAAAACTACTCAAATAATGCAACATTTGTATCCTGTAGTGTATATTTAAACATTTCTTTAAATTTGAGCTTCATTTGTTCAGTTATTAAAGTAATAAATTACATAATGCAGATTGTAGTCTGCGTATTAAATCTGTTAATAGTCAAGTGTGGAGAAGATAAAATATTCCCCATACATTTTTCAATATGAAAAATATTAATAATTAAACCTTCATGTCTACTTTAATAATTAGTGACACAATCAAAAGTCAGTTCAAACAATTCCACTCTTAACCATTTATGAGATGAATCATTTGATGCATTTACACAAAAAATATAGTATATACTCAGTGTTATTGGAGCTTTATGAAATAGCCAATGTGTTTAAATAAATAAAATAAAATTCTTAAACTAATAAAATTCCTTAACATTGTTTGGGGGAAGGGGGCGATATGTTATTTACTTCACCAGAGAAAGAACTAATATAACTGGAGCTACTGATCAATACCAATAACTCACTTCACCAGGTGAGACTTCACTTTCTGACCCCAGAATATTTTTTTTACTTCCCCAAAGGCAAAAACATCCTTATTGGCAGGAATATTACACCTCATGCTTTATGATTAGTGCCACCCTGCTTAAACAGACGATGAGTGGAACAGTTTGTCAATGTTGGAACTTCTTGTTGAAAAAAATAATTTGTATCCCTTACAATAGTGTACTGATTATTTCTATTCAAATTAAAACAGTGTACAACAGCACACAAGCAACAATAAGCCCCTAAAAATGAAGATCCAGGTTTACATAGTAAAGGTTTACATTGATCTTATTGCTCATTTGGCAGCTAGTTCACGCTGATCTGGTTGCACTATGAAGTTACATTTCACCAATTAAGATCTATTCACAGCTTGAAACAATATAAATCGATGAACAGGCACACATAAAGACCAATCAAAAGCTACATCTGGACTTCCTTTGTTGTATTTTAATAAGGCATTTGCTTTGGAAGGCAAATAGAAGCTTGGATCAATAGCATTTAATCAATATGTTGAGTGACAACAAACAAGCTTGCCATACAAATGATAAAGGTTTTGTTTCTAAATTAGTGTTTAAAGCAACAATAGGTCATTTTCATTGGTGCTTATGAAGTAATATTCTGTGAATATGGATCTATAGGGCATAATTGCACAACTGTGAGTCTGTGTGTAATGTTAAACACATATTTCATTGAAAAAATATAGCAAGATATCAAGTTGGATAAATTAATACTGCTTACTCTGAAAGCCTCTGGTGAAATTTAATCATTGGGTAAAGCCCAATGAGCTGTGCAGCTTGCAAGTTAGTCATTTACTACAGTACATGAGTCACGTCATGTAAATCAATCAAATCTGAAAAATTTACCAGCTATCTCAGAATCAATGGATTGTTCTTTCACAGTCTGTTGCTCTGTTGTCCGTTCAGTTTGTGACAATTTTCTTTGCCAAGTCTCTTTTACTCACTTTACTAAACTTTGGAGCGAAGCATGCACTGCTGCGACACTTGTGCTGAAAGCTGAGTTTACCTGCTGGCTTACACTCAGATCCTAAGATCCTCTGTGATCCAGGTCCTTCCGTGTTCTGAAATTGCAAGGATTTTGGAAAAACCTCTTCAGGACCTAAAGATGTTTATATTCTGCTATACAGAAGATGTGAACACTGATGTTGTTTCGCATTTCACAGTAAAAAATTCACAAAAAATATTTTGACAAACAACTAATTGAAGCTACAAGACGAGCCTGCTATCAATATTTAGGTAAAAAGGAGACGAAGTATGAGATTAAGTTCTAACCCGGCATCAGAGTGGAGAAGAAAGGCAATGGTTGCTGGCGCCACATGGGCTGGTCCGAGTATTTCAGAAGCTGCTCATCTGCTGGGAGTTATCCACACAATTATCTCAAGGGTTTACAGAGAATGGTCTGAAAACTGAAAATATCCAGTGAATGGCAACTGTCTGCATGTCAGAGGTCAGAGGAGAAGACTACTTCGAGCTGATAAGAAGATAAGAGGTAACACAAATAACCAATCATTACAACCAAGGTACACAGAAGAGCATCTCTGAATGTGCCGCACATTTGACCTAGAAGGTGGGCTATAACAGTATAAAACCACATTGAGTGCCACTCCTGTATGAATAGGAAACCGCTCACCAAAACAAGACAATGGATAAAGCTGTTGGCTTTTGCTGTATACAACATGAAAGCATGAACCCATCTTCTATCAGTGGCTCAGGCTGGTGATGGTGTTGTTATGGTGTGGGGAATATTTACTTGACACACCTTGCACTTCTTTGTCTCAACTGAGCATCACTTAAATGTTTCAGTCTACCTGAGCATTGTTGCTGATTGTGCCCACAGTGTACCATCTTCTAATGGCTGCTTCCAGCAGAATAATGTCACAAAGATCAAAATTAATCAATCCAGCTGGTTTATTGAACATGAAGATGAATTCACTGAACTCAAATGGCTTCATCAGTCAACAGATCTCATTCCAATAGAACACCTTTGTGATGTGGAGGGACGGAAGCTCACAGATGTGCAGTTAGCAGATCTGCAGTAACTGTGTGAGGCCATTATTTCATCTCTGAGGAATGTTTCCAGCATGTTCTTGAATGTGTGCCACAAACAATTACGCAGTTCTGAAGCCAAAGGAGATTCAAGGTTACTCATAAACCGTGTTTTCCTCTTGAACAGGGGCAATTCTAGGATTAGAGCTTTGGGGGTGCTGAGCACCCAGAGAGCCGCCCAGCCAGGCAAGATAAACTTTACGTTCGGGCATCTGACAAGGATGCCCCCTGGGCGCCTCCTGGGTGAGGTGTTCCAGGCATGTCCCACCGGGAGGAGGCCCCGCGGCAGACCCAGGACACGCTGGAGAGATTATATCTCTCGGCTGGCCTGGGAACGCCTTGGTGTTCCCCCGGATAAGCTGGAGGAGGTGGCAGGGGAGAGGGAGGTCTGGGCCTCTTTGCTTAGGCTGCTGCCCCCGCAACCCGGCCTCAGATAAAGCGGAGGAAGATGGATGGATGGATGAAAAAAATACTGTTAAGATCACTAATGAAAAAGTCCTCTCTCAGTTTACTTTCAACCAAAAGGCAAATAACCAAACCGCATGTATATCTAATAAACAATATAAATATTGAAACACTGATCCAACATTATTCCTGATTCACGGATCATTTGATTTTACACTTTTACCTGAATGTGGCTCCTTTTTTTTGAAAAAACTTCCTTATATCCGTTATACACATGGCTGTCTCGCTGTACACAAACACACACAGTAGTGTGTCACACAAACAGCAAATATTGTCAAAAAAAAAGTCACAAAAGTAAGAAATCTTTGCTGAAGCACCCCCCAAAAATTGGCTAAAATCGCCTCTGCTCTTGAATATAATGTGTCAAACCTTTATCGGAAAACAAAACGTTTAGTTGTTTTCAAAGATTTTAGTTGGGACTGGTCTTTAAATTTAATCTTGCATTATATCGCTCAAAGTTTACAAACTGCTAAAAAACTGTTGACTCCTACAGAATCTTCAGTCAGGCTGACAGTGTTTGGTAATTCAGTGCAATGTGTTCACAGTACATTAACACACCTGAAAGCACAACTGAAAAGCTGATGCTTTCTACTGTTTTCTCTTTCTTTTGTTTAGACTATGAAATATAGTAAGAAGCAAACCTGCCAAGGGAGTTTTTTTTGCATTCCTCCAACAAAGCTCGAGTATTACCCTTTATCCAGAAAAACAAACAAACGGGGTGAAAACATCCAAGCTGTAGCCACAGGGAGCTGTCATCTGGTCAGACTGAGGTAAATGCAAAGAAAACACTTAATAAGAACTAATGGCTTCTTTTACACACTCTCCCTTTTTGTGTAATTTACCTCCCTCATAATGGTCACAGTTGACAGCAGCAGTAAAGATTAGATATGCTTTCCCCTCACATGCCCGCACACATACACAATAGCAAAGAGTGGTGTGTGTTTGTATTGTATTTTGTACATTTTTAGGCTCAGTAGTGTCAGAGTTGTGCTGGAAAGGCACCAAATTGTTTTTAGGATTGCACGTCTTTCCAAGGGTGGTGACAGGGTTACATGCTGGCTTCTACATTCTACTGTGTAAAACCACATTTACCC
Organism: Neolamprologus brichardi; assembly: GCF_056152115.1. Classification (NCBI taxonomy): domain Eukaryota; kingdom Metazoa; phylum Chordata; class Actinopteri; order Cichliformes; family Cichlidae; genus Neolamprologus; species Neolamprologus brichardi. The sequence goes on along the minus strand of NC_142105.1, from coordinate 5,451,560 downwards.
ACCCTGCTGGTCCAATTGAATTTTTGGGAAAATGGAAAGACATTACGCTTTACAGATGGTGGTTGCACTTTTTACTTCCACTAATGACAACGTGCCATTCACAAGTCAAGAAATAGTTACATAGACTGTAGAGATGTGATGTGTACTGTCTGTAGCCTGAGCCTTCTGTTTTTTCTTATGCTAATCTTCCATTCATCGGTTAGCCAGAAATATGAATGTGAATGCTAGCAATGCACTGTGTGGGATGTGTGAACAGGTAAGTGTTTGCTGATATGTCAGCAATGATATTTCAAGTAAATAAATAAATCAGCCTCATATTGTGGCTGCATTTTCACTATGTTGTGGAGGAGCGCATCTGTCTCCAAGTAGAGAGGTAATCAATTTATGCAGGCTGTTGAGTTTTCAAGTTTATATCAGGCATTTAAATTCAGAAAAGTCCTCTATAGATTTGATGATTAAAAATCCATATCACCCCGTGTTCAGTGTTGGAAAGGTTACTTTTAAAATGTATTCCACTACAGATTACAGAGACAAAGAGAGGCGTTGAAAGGCTGCTCCAACGGAACTTATTGTTTCGGAGGAAAACACGAACAAAGCGTACAGTCGAGTCTTAATAGCTTACTTACAACTGGGCTCGTCAGGCACTCTTCTTGGCTGCAGTGGTTATTATTATATTTACATTCTTCCAGCTCCCGTTTTTGCTCGACAATAACTCATACTTTTCCACTCTCCTTTTTCTCCCTCCTCGCGCTCACAGACAGATAACGTGTATGGCAGTCCATTCTCCCAGCAACACGGACTACACTGCCTATGATGCTACATTCTTTAGAGCTATACCTGTAGCATTCTGCCTATTAGCTTAGCATAACAACAACAACAACAAGGTGCTCTCTAACCATGGCAACCGTACCGCTGCCACCTGGAACGACAGAACGTAGTTGTCAAAACATCCTGACCAAAACAGTCCTGACCCGCGACAATATGAAACAGGAAAGTACCGCCGTGTAATCCATATATTTCAACAAAGTAACTGTATTCTAAATACCACCTTTTTAAACGGTAACTGTAACGGAATACAGTTACTCATATTTTGTATTTTAAATACGTAACGGCGGTACATGTATTCCGTTACTCCCCAACACTGCCCGCGTTATATTAAAAACAACACTTTATGATATCAGGCCACGTGGCTTACCAACACCACCATCAGACTGATTCAAGTCCCACTTTTTATTTGTGACTTTGTAGCTGTTTTTACCACATATAGTGATGTTTTAAATGAAACAAGCTTTAGCAGCCATTTGAATAAGTGCATGTTACATTTGTTTGAAATGGGTTTAAATTACCTGAAACCAACATTTTCCCCCACATAGACATTACCAGGGCAGGTCACTGAGCTATATTAATGGATCTAGAGTATGACACCACTCACAATTGACTTTCAAATTAATTCGTAGTTATTTATACACCATGAAATCACAGCATTTGCCTCAAGGTTCTCTATATGATAAAAAGATTGTACAGCATTACACCAGATCATCCACTGTGAGCTGGCACTAGGCAGTGTTGGGAAAGAAAAACTCCCTTTCAACAGTGAGAAACATCCAGCAAAACCAGGCAGGAGTTCCATTACTCACCCATTTCTAGTGGACAACTGCCTTGCTCTAACTTTGAAAGCTTAGTTGCTGCTAATCCGCTAGGTTAGGCCCTTCCTGTATCAAGTTCATCAACCATCCTCAGAAAATTCAGCTGCATCCCCAAACGCGGCCTCGTCACACAGTCTGACACCAACTCCACTATATTAGACTACAGTTGGCAGCAGCAGTCCTCCTTCTGCCCTTTACCAGCTAGAAATCAGACCTGTTATCAGTGACTTCAGCTGGGGTGCATCTGGTTTTATTGCTCAGTAGGGATGGGTACCGGTATCGGCACCGGTTCTGACATAAACGGTAGTAATCAGACCGAAAAGCAGCGCACATTACGGTGCTTCATTTCGGTGCTTTTTTTTTTACCGAGATGTCATACACTTTGGATTCTGGCCAATCATTTTACCTTTGCAAGCGTAGTAGGTGGGCCCAAGTACGTATGTTCTTTTAGAGCAGAGCTACAGATTAAAAATGCCCAAAGCGAAGCGGTCAAAGTCTGGCCGTACTTCACAGCAAAAGATGCAAACTCAGCAGCCAGCAACAAGTGCTTTAAGCTGATACTGTGATACTGTCAAAGGAGGTAACTCCTCAAATCCGATGAAACATCTGGCGACGCATAGCGTTTTTTTTAAAAGCCGAGAAATGCACCGTATTTGATAGCTTGCTGCGAGACCTCACACCGAGCACATCTACTGCAGGTGTGGTGCCTGTTATCAACCCGGAGTTTGCAACATGAACCCGAAGAGTAGAGTCCTGGCCCCTAGCCCTGCCAGTGTAGCAGAAATGATGACAGATGATGATGGCGGCAGCAGCCGTTCTTCTCTGCGTGAGTAGCTTCATGTTGTTCGTGTGTAATTTACGTTGAGTAGGCTAACCACGTTATTACATTAATGCATGTAAGGTGAACTAGCAAACACCGTCTTAGTTACATGCGGCTGTCTTCTTGTTTGATGGCAGATACTCCCTTCACCCTGGCCAAAAAGGCTAAAATGACCAAAGAAAAAGTGGAAAACAGTTAAACATGAGAGGTTTTTGGACAAAGTTGGTGTTTTTTTTTCCCATTGTTTAAGCACTGCTTCCAGCCAAGAGTGATACCATATATGCCGTATAGCTGCAGAAAAGGCTAACATTGTTATCTTTTTACAAAAAAACAGCTGAACATGAGAGGTTTTTGGACAAAGTTGGTGTTCTTGAATCTTTAAGCACCGGCACTGTTTCAAAAGTACCGGTTTGGTACTGGTATCGGATAAAACCTAAACAATACCCATCCCTATTCCTCAGTCACCAGAAACTTAAATGTTTGCCAAGGAGCAACGGTTGTTGTTTTTTCCATGGTTAAACTGAACCAAACAGAAAGTGAAGGACTTCACTTTCTGTGCGTCACTTCAATCTCATGGGTCACACCAAGTCACTTCTATTCATGCAGAACATTTAAAAGAGTTTTCTAAGCAGAATAACATTAGTTGAAAAATAAATCATCATCATTCACATCTGTCAATTTCCTGTCAAATTAAGGAATACCTTTTCTCTGCTACTAGTGCCAGCTTTTCATCAACACTAATGGTAACAAAGCTGAGGCCTAAAAGTGGTAAAAAGACCTTGAATTCATAAAGCAAATTTTAATATTGAGAAGTTATAATAACTGAAACCCCAATTACACCATTAATTCTTTTCGTTGCTGTAAAACTGGTCCTTTTAACTCTTCAAACACCGTTCTACGTCATCTGAAAGTGCCAAGTGAATGGAGCTGCTATTCAGGTAAACATTCATTTGATTATTTCTGACACTTTGGAGCTGTTGGCCTGAGACTAAAGGCATCGAGGCTGCAGATGGCAATACTGGTAATATGGACTCTTATTAGTTACAGATAAAACACTCATGCTGAGCAATTAAACTGAATATAAAGACAGAGTCAAGGATTCAAAAGTTTAGTTCATACAATGACCTTCAGTTGCAAAAACCCAGAAATGCCAAATGTTATTTAATTAGAAATTTTAAAGTTAAATAATAAAACTGTTTTGAATTGAGCTATCATCTTATTGAAACTGCACCCCGCACTTCATCATGTTCACAGCAGAGCTTTTTTTTTTTTACAGACTGGAGCAAAAATGATTATCCTTACTTCACTAAATGATTTTCCAGCACACAGGATTTATATATGCTCCATTACTGCCATCGATGCGTTGCTTGTTTGTTTGGCTTTTTTATCCATTTCAATTTTTTTGTTAAAGTATTTGAGCCACATCACTTCTGTCAAAACAGCTGAATTGAGTAGCTGCATCCTTTGACTGTTAATGAGTTAAGCTGGAAGGAAAAGCATGCTCCCAGCCTCAATAGATTTATTGATGCAATAAAGAGGCATACGAGATCATTTTAAGGTGAGTTATCATTTGCTTTTCCTTCAGCTGTTTATGCAGTAAATACTTGATGTCTCTACCAATATAACTGAACAGGCTGTTTGGGCTGTTAAAAGGGTTACATCTCGCGCTGGGTGATAAAAGAATAAAGATAATTATCGTGAAATAACTTTTCCTCAATAGAAATATGAGACACTGTCAACATAAAGCCAACAGGAGTCATACATCCTTGTTTTGACAGACAACACAAAAGGCCAATGACAACAGGAATAATGCCATGCCAAACCAATGTTGCTTGGAATAGACTTAGAGCTACATCAGCTCACATACACAGTGTATGAGGAGCAGTGGGCAGCAACACAAATGCTAATACTGGGCTACTGCAGTCATAAAAACCAGTGCGTTGGGAATGTGAGTGAGATAAGAGACAAAATGGTCTTCATACCTGACAGAAATAGAGATTTGATTTACAATGTGATATATATCTATACTGACTGACATTACAAAATTCCATATCGCCCAGCATCCTCACATCCTCAAAATGTCAGGTTTGGAATTAGCCGGGCCTTTTTAGTGTATTTAAAGTGGCTTCAAAATTCAGTTAAGTACACCTGGAGCTTTAATTTTCTTAAACCCATTCATCCTATTCTTTATTTGAAGATGAAACCCTAAACAAGACTTGCACAAGGATTTTATCTGGCAACAACCTTCAGTTCTACTTATGAGCTCTTCAATATCAGGCTACAGGATCAAAAAACAAGAACAAAATTCAACACAACCTGCTTTCTACACAAGCAGTCCACAAATGAGTTCAGTTTGTTAGTCACGCAACAGCATTTGGTTATTTTAATTTTTTTAAGCAAAAAGCAGGTTCCAGTATATAAAAATTAAGGTTTTCATTTGTTCATACTCACACTACTAAAACTATAATCTAGACTTGGAAGACAACACTAAGGCACTGTTCAATATTTAATGGCACAGGACAGAGAAATCAATTAATTCAAATTAGAAAACACCATGCAGAGTAAATAAAGTATAATTATCCTAATTATCCTAATGCAAATCCTCTGTTCTAAAATAGATAAAGTTTTCTTGACATTCTATAGATAAACTTATTGGTGTTTTTTTCCCCGTGTTCTTTTCATGTCTCCGTGTTATTTTTTCTATTGATTATTTCTTCTTTATTTTTCAGTCTTCCTCTGTGTCCTTTGTTTGGATCCTTTCGACACCTCATGAAAGCCTGATGTGAAATTGCTTACAGACAATAAATGTCATCACAGGATTATATGCGGACCTGTGAAAAACTAAGCCTGTAAAGTAACAGCCAGATGCTGATAATCAAATGCACCTGATTAACTGATCATTGACAAGTTTGAACAGTCTGCTCATCCACAGCATCCAGAACGACACAATCTTCAAAGGAGTGGACGCTCCAGCAAATTCAGGTCAGGCTGTGCAAAGCTCAGAGAAACTACAAAAAACCCAAGAGCTCCTTCTCAGACTCTACAGGCCTCAGTTAGCATTTTAAATATTAAAGTTCATGACAGTTCGATTAGAAAAATACTGAGCAAGTGTGGCTTACTGCGAACAGTTGCCAGCAGTAAGGCTCTGCTAAAAAGAACATGGCTTCACAGCTTAGGTTTGCAGTGTAAATTATCTTGATTTAAAACTCCAAACACACAATATACTGAGGGCATAACACTTTTTTTTTTCTCTGTGACTAGAAAAAAATGCCTAACAATCATTTGTTAATGTTATTACCTGACACTATCATTAGAAATGTTTCTATCCTAATGCATGGTATTGGTCTACAGCTTAGCTGGATGTCTTCTCAGAAAAAAAACAGCAATAGCATAATTAAACATCTGCATAATTATTTGTTTGTGCAATATCAAATTATTCTCTGCTATTTGTGCAATTACCGGTTGTGTTGTGTTATTAATATGAAATGTTAGACTGAAAAACACTGCAGCTCCAAAAGCAGTTTCAGCTATGTTTAATACTGTTTTCCTCATTATGCTCAAAGCTGCAGGGTGTTGTCTGCTGCAATAGCTAATATAATGCCATCTTGACTTCTTAATGTTCTTTTCATTTTTTCTAACTTTGAAAGTGCTCAGTTGGAGGATTCCAGAAAGAGAAAGTGGAGTTTCACCTATTATCACTTCCGACCGCTGCAACATCGTGGGGTGCTCCAAAGTTTGTATTGTTGACTGCGAATGAGCTCAAAAAGGAATAACAACCTGCTTCTTCACAGTGGAAAAGATAAAAAAATAAATGAGAATATGAGAAAATATGAGAGATATACACAGAACCTGGTTCAGTGATATTTTGTCTTTGCTGTAACTGAACATTCAGGATCTTTAACGTGGTTTCAGCAGGGTCGAAAAGACAAAGTCATCTACACATGCTGATTAATTTCACAGATTTGACTCTCAGCTCAAGAAAAATTCTTTTGTTCAGATCCATTTGTCAGACTCCACAGGCCTGTCTACTATTCTGATACAGAGATAAATGACAAGTGCAGTTATGTATATACTGCACTTATTTAATTCTTGCTTGGAGGCATACAGTGTATACGCACATTTTTCATTTTCTCTTCCTTTTCCTCTTTCTGTCTTTAAATTTGAACTAATGATGTTGAATTTCCACTTACATGATTTTAAAGGCTGATTTGACTTTGGAAATTTTGAAAATGAAAAACAAAAACAAAAAACAGACCTAACTAATTCCACTGATAATGCTTTGAATGTAATATTTCCTGAATTTGGCTTAATGTCGTGTGAAAGCGGCAGCCTTGATGCTAATGGCTCAAGATAACTCAAGTGGACACCATTTAAATGCACATGTCAACTCAGATATTTGGTGGGCAGCTGGTGAAAATAACACAAGGCAGGATACAGGAATACTAATATCAGGAACCTGATTAGCTGTTCTCCAAAGATAGCAAGGGGGAAATGGCCCGGTGGGTCTTACTGTGGATCCTTACCAGCCTTCCACTCCCCCCTGCTGTAAGAGAGGTCATATGGCATTGATGCATGCCAACCTCTCCAACTGCTATAAATTATAGCCAATTAATCATATTTTATTTTCTATTGCTATGTTGTCTTTCAAGAGAACTAAAATGACTAAAATAAGACTAGCACTAAATTGCACTTTGCAATGATGCTCCTGTTTTGTTTTGTTTTATAAATCAATGCACTTTCATGCCATCCTAAAAGCCCAAACCCACCTCCTGCTAGGATATTATCAATTTAACTTGGATGATGACAATTCAGGTCACATTTATTTAACATAGCACCAAATCAAAGCAAGAGTTGCCTCAAGGCACTTTATACTATAAAGACCCGACAGTATTAAAGAGAAAACTCAAGCAATCAAACAACCCCCTGTGAACAAAACACTTTGTGACTGTAGGAATGAAAAACTTCCTTTTAACAGAAGAAATCTCCAGCAGCACCAAGGTTCATGGACGAGCAGCCATTTGCCATGTCGCCCCGACTGGTTCGGGGTGACATGGGGGTGAGAAGAAGAAGTGAAGAAGCGCTTAATGTGATACACTGTAATGCACAAAGTCCTGTAGCAGTTTGAGCCAATAGAAGCATAACTATGGAGCCATTCAGGGTCACCTGACTAAATCTTTTATCAAAGGGGAAAGTGTTAAGTCTGATCTTCAAAGCAGTGAGGGTCTCTATCTCCCACATCCAAACTGTGAGTTGGTTCCATAGAAGAGGTGTCTGATAGCTGAAGGCTCTGTCTCACATTCTACTTTAAAAACCTAAGTAGCTCTGCAGTCTGAGAGCAAAGTGCTCTATTGGGATATTATGGCACTATGAGGTATCAAAGATGGGATGTGACCTGATTATTCAAAACTTTGTGAGTAAACAACTTCAAATTAAATTCTTGATTTAACAGGTAGCCAGTAAAAAAAAGGAAGTATAAGCTGTCTTTCTCATCCTCGTTAGCGCCCTCTCTGCAGCATTCTGGATTATCTGAAGGTTTTTCAGGGAACTTTTAGAATAACCTGGTAACGAATGACAACAGTCCAAACTAGAATGCAATGGAATCCAATGAATGCATGGATTATATTTTCAGCATCACTGTGGAACATGATGTTTCCAATTTTAGAGATACTGGGCATATGAAAGAAAACAGTCCTATAATTTGTGCACTGAAGAGCATTTCCTGGTCAAAAATTACTCCAACATTTTCACAGTGTTGCTGGAGGAACAGGAAATGTAAAAAGTGCAGCGCCAACACAGAGCCCAGTCACTAAGTTTCAAGTGTGTACAAGAAAAAACAGAGTAGATGGGAAAATAAGTATAATCAACTTGCAGGAGGATATAAACATAGGATATATAAGTGACCGTCTTTACTAACATCAAAGATGTAGACATGATATGTATATTATAAGTAAACTACTCTGAATAAACCTATGTATTATAATTTATTATCATTCTGCCATCATAATATATCTAATATTATACTGCCAAAAACACAGACGCATGAAGATCTGAGAAACTGCTAAAGTGCATAGGTGTCCCTGTGAGCAAACTCCCTTTTAACTGGAAAAAAACCTCCGGCAATGTCAGGGATCCATAGCCTGATGACTCAGCCTGAGATGAAATGAGAATAGTGCAAATAAATGTTTTGAATAACAAATGCATTTCTTTACTTTTCATTTTGTCCATCTTCAGTTCAATTCTTTGTGTATTTATTCATATTTTTTTTTCAGATTAGGAAAGCAAGGTGGTTTTCAATGCAGCACAATATACTTCTTTGCGACTAATTTCACACTAGCGACTGGTAGCAACCTCACTGGTAGCATCACTTGTCAGCTAGTCACAGAATATGCGCTTTTCGCTAGCAACTGGTGTTGCTGACCAGTTGCAAGACCTGCATGCACGGGGCTTTGGAAAACAATTTCACAGTGCATCCAGCAACTTCCAGGGAAGCAGTCAGTATATACACATATTTCTCTAGCAATTAGTGGTTATTAGAGGGTTGCCAACCGGTAGCCAACTCACATGAAACAGTTTTATTTATACCAAAAAATTGATTACACGCCAAAGAGTCTCTACCCTTCTACTCGGATCTCAAATAGATGTTTGTTCAAATGCCCAATAATAACAGGAATATGCATAGGCTTCTGTTAAATAAGGTAACAAAGATACTTTGCCTTAATCTAGGGTGATAGTGCCTGCCACAGCTCATTTTGAGACCAGAAAAAGTCATCTTATACAAAAGTAAAATACACTCTTGATCTTGACAATGGCAATAATACATTTTCCAGCCTACAGAGTCTAATATTATCTAAACGCTAACTACAAGTAGGTACAGCTTAATAAAGCAACAAAAAAAAAGAAGTAGTTTCCTATTTAACCAAGAAGACCACTTGAGTTTTAAGTATATAATAGTTAAGATAAATAAAGATAATCACATACAGTGAATCGCATATCCACAGCTTGAATTGTATGTAACATAATGAACAAATGACCTTTAAAATGTGATACAGTTTAATGTGGCAGCACTGAGAACGCAGCCGCTCTGTCTTTTAGATGTAATTATGATATGCTGAACAGTACAGCGTTCTGTCAAATTCCTTTGAGCTATTTCTTTCCCTTTAATAGTATGCTAAATATAAACAGTGTGGTGAAAATATGAACATGGGTTCCTATGCTATGACTTGACAGATGGTATTTGGGGATTTTCAGGAAGGCATGAAAGTAATTATCTGAATTGCTGTATGCAGCCATTGTCATTCTAAAAGCCAACACAAAGTCCAATAATAGCCCTTTACAAAAGACCTAATCTTGCAATGAAATCCAAGCCCCAAAACAATGGCAGTTGTCTACAGGAAATGTGCTAAGGCAGTTGTGTTGATAATATTTGACTAGTCATATTTCCACTATGTAAACAATCACAATGCATCTGCCAACCACTAACAAACAACAAGCGTTGCCACAACAAAATAGGCTCCTTCATAATTAATACCAGTGCAAACAAGCACAAATGGCAAAAGCAGCATTATCCAAACAGAAATTAGGAGCTGACGGAAGACAAAAACAAAAGGTGACCCGAAAAGTAAAGAAACAGCCAGTCAGCTGTGTCAGCAGGAGATTAAACAGAGCACAAATAAACAAAACCAAGACGTGAAGCAACACAAATGAAGAAAAGTAGCTGAATTACTTACCTTGCTGAAAAGTGCAGCAGTCCCTGGTGTCTGAGGTGACACAAAGTTCGGTCAAAAGGTGAGAACAGTAAGACGGGTAACCTCAGCTTTCAGGTTTCAGTGCACCAACTTCACAGCTGGACTGATAGCTCATATGCAGTTAGACCTCTTGGTGTCTCTTTAAGATTACAGGTTTTGCAGTAACCTTGTATAAACTACTTTACTTCAGCTTCTCTGGGGTACAACAGATAGTTAAGGTTCTTGTTTACACCGCATGTTTGTTCGCTGGTTCTATGTTGAAGCCAGGGAAATAGCTCGCAATCCTGACTGTAGCTGAACTTTGCTGAACTTTTCCTTGCTTTTGAGGCCTAACATGAAACAGCCACTCTTGCTTCACACAGTGTTACTAAAGTCAGCATGGGGTGGAATCTGGTGGATGTGTGTGGGTCAGGTGATGGGGAAACAGGTGCTCCTGACTTTTCATCAGGTGTGCAGTGAAGCAGGAGGCACGAGGTAACAACCAAAGTTATCTTTAGATTTTTCTTTTAAGTAAGGAACATACTGAGCACGCTTCAAAGTTGTCATAGTATACTGAAACTAAAGTAGAAAAATACAAGAAAAGAAAATCTCCCTCTCCAAAATTAACCCTTTAAATCCAAATGTATCAGATTTTATAAATAATTTTTTGAGACTTCTACATCATCAGTCTGAGTCCCAGTACCAGATAAAAAAGAAGGAAATAAACTGCACAATGTATTTTAAGCAATAACTTACAAAAAAGGCAAATGTAGCAAATATGATACAAATTAAAGCTAATATATGCAAATTATGATTTTATTTAAGAGTTAAGTAAAATCCCCAACTAAAATCCCTTTCCTCAGCCACCTCCTCCATTTTATCCAGGGGAATACCAAAGCTTTCCCAGGCCAACCAAGAGATTTATCTGTCCAGCGTGTCCTGGGTCTACCCTGAGGCCTCCTCTCAGTAGGACATGCTTGGAACAGCTTATGCAGAAGGCGCCTAACACCATCCTTGCTGATTCCCAAGCTACTACAGCTGGCTTCTTTCAACACTCTGAATGAATGAACACCTCACCCCATGTCCAACAGATAGGAAACTTGTCCCTAATCATTAACCTGTGACCTAGCATGTCCTGTTGCCACATGCCATCATGCACACCCTTATTTTCAAACATCGTTCAGTAACGACAAACTGTGATTTCCACAGACGTCCAATAACAGAACACCAGTTACACTCAAATCAGGCAGGCCTTTCTTTACAGTCACAACTCCTCTGATCTCAATGTCACTGTCCACATGAGAAGTGAAGTCTCCCAGTAGGACAATGGAGTCATGAGATGCAGCATCCAGCAGCACCCCACCCAGCAGACTAGTTACTCTGAGCTGTCATTCAGCACATAAGCTCAAATAAAAGTCAGGCCACAATCCTGTACCAGAAGGTGCAGGGAAACATCCCTTCTGGGATAAAAGGGGATCTTGGCTACCAACAGAAATATGCACTGCACTTGACTCCTAGAGTGCCTCTTGGTGGTCCTACAGGACAATAAATATGTTTCTGTAAAATGTAGAGGAAGTATTTCGGGGTTTTTATTTTGTTTTGGTTTTTTTATTTTAAGGTAGCACTTTACTGATCGGGATTTGGACATCTACATGAAGTGTCAAAATCTTTGCCTAAAGTAAAGCACATTAGTAATGATCTCCATCTGGGTCTGTTAAGTTTGGACAAACATTTAGATTGTCTTAAAATTTTGTATCCATGGCAATGTTATACTTCCTGTTCACACACATACACAGTGGTGTGTGCTGGGAAAAATGTCTTAGATTTGTATTCGAGCCCTTTTCAAAGCAGAGACATCTGCTTTACATCTATCAAGAGGCAATATGCAGTGCTGCAAAAAATAATTTTTCCCATTCCTGTTTTCTGCATATTTGTCAAATGTAAATGTTTTACATCATCAAAAAAACAACTTAAATTAGGCAAATACAAAATGCCTTTTTGAAATGATTATGAGGATTTAGATAAAGCTATTAAAATCTACTGGGCCCAATGCAAAACAGTTTTTTTAAGATACTTTCAACCTTACAAACACTTGACTGCAGTTCAGTTATTTAAAAACTTCATTTTGTTATTACTCATGTTATCTTTGTCTAATATTAAAAATTGTTGACTTATGACTTGAGGATTGATGACTTGAAACATGCAAGTGTTTCAAATAAGAAAAAAAAAATCAGGAAAGGAGAAAATATTTTTCTGCAGCACTTTATAAACCAAGTGCCTGACTATATTTAGATGCTGCATATGTCTCTGGCCATGCTCGTGACCCTCATTCTTCTGTGCCTTAGAGAAACAAACTTGTGCTTCATTCAGTCAAAAAGATTTCAATGTGAAAAACACACCAAGACAAGACATTAAGCAGAGCTAAGAAGGCTATGAAAAGGGTACCCGATATAATGTTTTTCTGTATTAAATAAACATCATATATACTCTGGTATTAAACTGACATGCTTAAGAAGTGCTGGGAAAATCTTACAGGGCGATTGTGTTACCATTTGCTAAAGCCAGGCTTGCTGATTGCCAGTTTTGAGTCTTTGCTAAGCTAAGCCAAACAGCTGCTTGCTGTATCTTTATGTTTATTATACATACATATCTAAGAATTTAATGCACTCATCCAACTACTGGCGAGAAACTGAACTGGCATAATTCTCAAATGACAAGCAATTTCTTTTTTGATTTCTTTCTGTTGACATTTTGTTTCTGTTGTAAATCAATTGAGCTGAGTTTGCTTTCTTTACAGGCTGAGACTGCATGTAGTCTTTTTGACGGTAACCACTGTAGGAGATAGTAGGAGTTTGCTGTTACACAAGATCAGTTGCAGCACGCTGTCTACGCACTGTGTGATGATCTGGTAGAGGCTGGAGATGGTCTGTGGCTCTCAGCCCACCACAGAGGAGGTGGGAGATGTTGCTTAAGATGGAGTATAGTTTAGACTTCATCCTCCCTTCTGTTGATGCCTCCAGGCTGGCCAAACATTTTTTTGTTTTTTTTCTGACTGGTTTGTTTATCCTGCTTGCCTCCCCCGCTGTGGCGCTGCCTCACCAGCATACCGCTGTACACAACACTGACTGCTGCTTACTGCAAAGAGAGGACTGCGAATGCCAGTCTAATCAAAGGAAGAGATGTGAAAAATGGTTTTCTTAATAGTCTGCCCACATGTCGTAAGCATTCAAGGCTTTCTGCAAAACTGGGTTTTGTAGAAATCTCTCTCAGGATGATTGCAGGAACAAAATCTGACTGCGGTAGAAGAATGTATGCACATGCTGATGCACAGAGTATATTGACTGGTTAAACTGCCAGCAGAGAGGCTAAGGTGCTCAGCAGACCATACACAATGATTTTCAGGTATATTGCTTCAGAATATTCTTTCGGCATTCAGCTCACTGTGCATACCAAACCAGCTGCATATCTCTGACCTTTTAAGCAAACTTTTACTCCATCTATTGTGCAATGACTCGGTGCTTTCTTTTTTTTTAATTTATGTGCATTACATAAATTTGAACAGTTTATGAAATTCAGATGTGCTCCATCACCTCATGCTGTTAATGATGAATTATTGACCATCTGTGTGAAAAGCTTTTGAAGTATAAAATTGGTGCATAATGAGAATTTGGTTTGGAGGCAGTTTCAGCTCCACCTCACCCTTACTTGATTACATGTTGAATATTGATTATGCAAAGTATTTTAAATGACATTAGAGTTTAAATGAGTTTTGCAGAAATTAAGCTTCTGTTCCATCATTAACACAAAGGTGATCATCTGTATTGACTTTACAGTGCGTGCTTTCAACTGGGTTTCATATCACTTAAACAGAGCTATCGCAAGCTTTCTGTACTAGCTAATTTGTATGAATGTGCTGCAGTTTTGCATTTTCAGAGAAGGTTAATACAGAAGTATCAGAAGTATCACCAAAATGGGGTTGAGATCAAAGCAAAGTCATAGCAAAAACAAAGTACAGAGTCTTCTACTTCCATGGATTTATGCATCAGGACATAAAATAATATGATCCTTATTAGGTCTTAAAGCACAACCTCAGATGATGTAAAGGAACCTTTACTGATTTCATATGAATTTTAAGGAAATCTAATAGTCTGGGGCTGATAATCAAATGCACTTGAATAACTGATCATCAGAAAGTGTGACCAGCTGTATAAAAGCAGAAGTTTTGGCAGTTTGCTGGTCTGGAGCATTCAGGTGTACCTTAACACAACGCCAAGGAGGAAAGACATCAGCAATGATCTCAGAGAAGCAATTGTTGCTATCCATCAATCTGGGAAGGGTTACAAGGCCATTTCCAAACAATTTCAAATCCATCATTGTGCAGTGAGAAATATTATTCACAGGTGAACAACATTCAACTCAGTTGCCAGTCTTCCTAAGAGTAGACATCCCACCAATTTCATCTGTAGGTCATACTATGCAACCCTTAAAGAAACTGCAATAAACACAAGAACTCCATCTCAGACTCTACAGACCTTAGTTAGGTTGTTAAATGCTAAAGTTCTTGATAGTGCAATTACAGAAAGACTGAACAAATATAGTTTGTTTGGAAGGATAGCGTGGAAAAAGTCTGTCATCTCCCAGAAGAACGTGGCAGCATGACTTGGCTTTGTAAAGCTAAGCCTGAACAAACCACAAGACATGTTGCAGTCACTGACTCAACCATAAATTCCACTAAATACCAATTCTAGTTAAATGTGAGGCCTTTTTTCTCACAGATAAAGCATGACCACAGCATGAAACAGGACAATGATGTCAAGCACAGCAGAATATCTACAACAGAATGACTTAAAAATGAAAAAAATCAAGGTGTCGCAATAGTCCAGACTTGAACCTGGCTGAAATGCCGTGGGAGGACCTTAAGAGAACTGCAAACACGAATATCTGCAATGTTGTACAGAAAAGTGGGCCGAAGTCTCTCCACAATCATATGAGAGACCGATATAGTCATACAGAAAATGATTATACAAAGTTACTTCACTTCTATTTAAGTCATCGCTGCTAAAGGTGGATCTACAAGATAGTGAACAATGAGGTGTACTTAATTTTTCACATATCACTTCAGGCGGTTTGCTTAGTTTTTGTCAATGATGTAATATGCAATATTATTGTAAATCTCTGGTTACATTTACCCAAGTTTAAGACTTGCTAACAGTTAGTTGTTTTTTTTTTTATTATTATTATGTCCTGATCTGTAAAGCCTTAGAAATGGTACTGGATGCACTTTCTTTTCACGATGAACTAATGTTTATCTGACTTCAGAGCATGTTGATCCTTTTTCTGAGCAAGAATCCTGACATTCCTTCACTGTCCAAATGTGTTTAACTTGTTTTTTGGCAGCAATAAACATGACAGTTTACTTATTTTAATTTAAGAAATGTTTTATTTTAATTAAGTTTAAAACTTTTTTATTTAATGTAAAATTATATTTTGTTTTAATTTACTTTCAAATTCTTCAGTTGCTGAATGGGCTGCATAGTTTTCATAAACTGCATAGTTCAGAATAGCTGTAATTGTACCAGATGGTTGCGTTCAGTTAAGTTGGACTAGACTGTAATACAAACCGTTCAGTTTGTCAACAATAAAACTGAAATGAGAGAAAGACTGAGTGTGAGACTTTGATATTAGATAAAATGAATATTGATAAAGTTTACCTTTATGTACAGAATCTGAATATTGCAAAAATATTTTTAAAAAATTGCAGTAAAATCGTATCGTGCGTTAAGTATTGTGATAATATCGTATCGTGGGATGTATGGTGATTCCCACCTCTATTATCTATCCATCTATATCTCAGGTATCTTTTATGTTAAGTCATTCATAATTTTACTCATTAGCTCGCATACATCTATTTGTCCCAGCATACCACTTTGAAGCTCAAAGGACCACTCAGATAATAAGCCTGTAATTAAACCTGGCTGCAGTGGTGTTGCTTGTCCGTGGAGGGAAACAGAAATAGTAGCAGAACTAATGCCATCTTTATGTTGTGCAGAAAGAGCTCCAGATTAATATGGCTGGTTTTACTAAGAAGCAGTGACAGTCAGGACAGTCCTCGGTGTGGACCAAATTTCTCTCTCTAAGCAGTGACTAACATGAAAGAGTCGTCTGATGTTCTGACCTGTGACTTTGTGGTGTTTTAGATGTGGGCTTTCAGTGAATCCGACCATGAAAACAGTATTGTACTGACTCTCCATCACTGTCTGTCCAGTGTTTGATTTTCTCATGTTTGGATCTCTATCTGTGACCTTTGTTTTCTGTGAAGCACCATGTGAAAATGCATTTGTTAAAAGTGGGTTAGAAGTAAATGGGACCTGACAGCAACTGCAACCAACTTTAAGTTGTCATATGAAAACACATCTGTACCATTGCATATTGAAATGGCTGGCATGGAAAATAATAATAAAAACATAACGGCAAGTCATTTTCACAACATTATAAATAATATAATGCTGCAAAATATGTCTGGACACCTAATAATTGGTTAAAAGCCCACTGGAATGCAAATAAGCATTACATTTTCCCAACTGAGATGTTGCTGCAGCATCTTAAACGATGCATCTGTTATCAAGGTTTTCTGTCGAGCAGCTAATGAATCAAAGAGCCACAGAGAAGCAGGAAAACAAAAAGGCACCTGATGTTTAGCAGGTTTTCCCACTTATTCCCAAATGACTTATATAGCATATACTGACCGGCATGACTGACTGCCCTTATCGCCAGAGGAGCAAGACACTGTGGGGGTGAGCCGACCTATCAGAGGTCAGACGTGATGTGAGAGGGAAATGTTTATGGCCCTTCAAACCAAGTTAGGCCTAATAGCCAATTAGTGGTTCAGAAGGGAGGTGAATGTCAGCTCATTGTTTTGAGGACTGTCACACCAGCTGGATAATACAGCACCTTGGCCTGGTGGAAGAACATTAAAGTTCAGTTATAGCGCCTGCTTTCAGCTCCGCCAGAGCCAGTCTAAGAGAGCCATTCCACTTTCCATTAATCATCCCACTGACACTTATACTTTTCTTTTTCTTACATAGAATTTAACTGGTAGCATTCGGATAATTCATGCAGATTGGTGTGATAAAGATTCATGGCAGGACACACACCACTGATGCACATGATTTTACAACAATTAAATCAAAACATCTATGCCAGACGAGCTATTCTGGATTCTGATCTCATGAGGACTCCCCAAACCAAAGCTTGTTCTAATCCTTTGAGTTGATAACAGAAAACTGAGGCTGAAAATCGAAAACTGGAAACACGCTGCCTGGTTGGATGAATCGTAATTTCTTTATTTGGATGGTGGGGTCAGCGTTATTTGAAAATGAAATGATAACAACATTTTGGTTCTTTAGAACAGACTGAGCATCATTTAAGTGTCACAGCTGACCTGAATATTGTTGTATATCATTATGACCACAGTAAACCCCTGTACTGATGGCTGCTTCCCACAGGGTAATGTGCCATGTCTCAAAGCTCAAATCATCCGGATTTTTTGAGCATGAAAGCAAGTTCACAACACTCAAATGGCTACCAGAGTCAGCAAATCTCAATCCAACAGAGCACCATCGGGATGTGATGAAATGGGGGATTTGCATCATGACAAATCGGCAGCACCTATATGATGTTGATGAGCTGTGGTTTAGCTCACTGAGCTAAAAATGCATTCTGAGAGCAGGCGGCGTGGGTTTGAGTCCTACCCATTTATCTTTGTAAAGAGTGTTTGCCCCATGATCAGAAGGGCGGGGTTCAAGTCCACCGAATGGCTACTTTGCAATACCTTTCAGCAAGGTACTGTCTCTACACACTGCTCCCTGGGTGCCGGATTGGTAGCTGCCCACTGCTTCACTGAGTGAATGGGCAAGGAGTGAAGAGGACGAAGCAATTTCCTGGAGGATTAACAAAGTTATTAACAAAATTAACAACAAAGTTAATATATAGATGAAAATCTCTGAATCTATGCAAATAAAAGGTAAGTCAGTTCTGAAGGCAAAAGGGGGGGGTCCAACCCAGTCCTAAAATTACACAAGGCCATGAGAAAAACAGTGAACACACTGATTTGGCAGTTTAACAAAGTAATTCATTAAACAAGTTTAAGTATTTTAAATACCAAAGTGTTAGTGCATAAAACACCGCATAGAAACTAAAGATGATGGATGACATGATAGTAACTTGGTGAGCGAGACAGAGAATGAAATGCCAGCACCAGCTTTATATTTCAGGAACACAGAGCCCAGCTGTTCCCTGTCATAGGTTTCCTTTGGTGCACAAAATAAAACACGTCAGCTTACAAGATAACGGATATTAAACATGCATTATAGTCCACGAAGATGGCTTGAAATTTTGACTGATTTTATATTGATTGAGGCTAGGCTAGCATCCAGTGACTTTTTATCAAGAAGGTGTTTGGGTTTTTTTGCTGTATTTTTGCTACGTTGTGCCACCGTTTTGCAGTTAACAACATCACTGACACTTTTACATGTCTTTGTAGCATGTGGACAGTGTAAACGAACATTTGTACATTCTGTACTGTGGCAGTCCAGTTATTTCTGTATTACTGTGACTGATTATTAACCATGCTCATGGTTGGGAATTAAGTGTAGGTTGGTCAGTAGGCTGAAATAGCCTTTTGATGTCATATTAAGGCATACATATCCATATCCCTCACTTAATTAGCCTACCCATTGTCTCCTCCAGTGCCACAAATTGATGTCTACCGAGTAATTTCCGGAGCTGCCTATTATGCATCAGCAGGTGTTTTGGTTGCTTGCAGCTATATATAAATTCTGAATGGCTCATTCGCCCATAAATGCTGTAAAAGAGTGAAGAATACAATAGTACAATAGCAGTTTCTCACCTCCTCTGAAAAACATTAGATAACAAACAAAATGAACACAGAACCCCAAAACTTTTGTTTTCTGCAATCCCCATCTGCAACATGGGTATTAGTTGTAAATGTCACTGTGGATTATCACTGAAGTTATGAATATTAAAAGAAAGATATTTGCTTACACTGCAGAAACATAAAAAAGGAGATTAATAGACCATTAATGATCCCCATGGAAAAAGTGGATATTTGCGACATTAACGGTTTTACTTTTGACATTTTCAGCAGCAATCCCCAGGTATCATTGCATTATTCATAGATTCAATACAAAACACGTGAAATTCACATGACTACGTAGACCGTGTGTCTTGTAGGCTAGTAAGCCATGGCTTATTGCCTTATAATGGACTTCTTAAACCATTTCTCTGTTGTTAGAAATATCACCTCTCAGTAGGGCGAGGCCTTTTAATCACACTCCGGCAATGCAGTCCATTGAAATGGAGGGCCAGACTCTCCCCTTCAGCATGCCAACTAGCTTATTGTGAGTCAGGTTTGTAAGTGAATCCATGGGTGGTTGTTCCCTTAAAAGATCCATTTGAATTCAAAGCATCTCAAAGCGTGGCTCTCAGCTATATTTACAGCTTGGATAGCGATCAAATGGGATCCTTTGGGTTCAATAAAAAGGAGAAGAAAACAGCATGTGAAAACATATGAGGGAATGAGTCACTTATTGAGTTTCATGCTACCTACACATTTTCTGTTACAAAATATATCAGAATTTGTTGACAGCATTACGTTTTTGGGTTAAATGTAAAGCTTCGCATTAATGTGGAAAATGTTCAGTATGCATTTAGTGACTGTACAACAGCAAGAATGCGTATTTCAGTTTTGAAGAAAAGCTTTACATCTGGCTCGAGTGAAAGGAATCTATTACTTCTTTTCATTGCTTCTTGAGTCTAATCTATATACGGTTTTCTACAAGTCAACAAGTCAGCTTTCCTCTCCTAACAATAAAGTCATGAAAGAAGTATTTCTATATTTTTTCCAGATAGGTTCTGCTTATTTTGCTTGGTGTATTTTAACCTTGAAATGAACCATTTCTAAAGGCCAGAGACTCCAGGATGATAGTAGTGAGATGTGACTGACAAAGTGGCCGCTGAGTGAATGTTGTTTGCATATGTGAGGCTTTAATTCAAGTTTCAAGAAGAAAAATGAAATAATTTGTGGATGTGTTTCTGAGAGCATTTTAATTGATTTCTTGCCAAGAGTCAACTGAAGAAATGCTATACAAGCTAGCTGTCTGTTAGCTTAGCATAGCAAAAATTCCAAATCAAAGTAGGTCATGATCTGAGTGAGTGTCGGGTATTTCTCAGTTTGGGAAAGATGACTTTAAACACCTTGAAATCTGTGCCTCAAGGATTCTGATTTCCAAATGTACTTTCATATAAAAAGAGGACTTTGTACCACTAAGTAATCCCTGTTCTTTTTCTCCTTAGTCCAGGCAAGATTATTCTAAAATTGACTCTGGTTTAGGAGTGGCTTGTATTTAGTTGTACAGTGTGGGCCATTTATATGGATACAACGTAATAACGTGGGAATGGTTGGTGATATTAAAGTCCTGTTTGTGGCACATTAGTATATGTGAGGGGGCAAACTCCTCAAGATGGGTGGTGACCATGGTGGCCATTTAGAAGTTGCAGCAGATTTCAATGCAAGACACCCTACGAGACCACCCATCTCCCATGCTGCAGTTAGCAAACTGCTTGCTAAGTTTCGTGAAACTGGTTCAGTGTTGGATTTGCCAAAATGTGGACGCAAGAAAACTGTCACTAATGAAGAAACATCAGTGGCTGTCCTAGCTTCATTCAGCAAGAGCCCACAGCGTAGCACTCGCCGCATGTCACTGGAGAGTGGCATTAGTCGAAAATCCCTTCGGCGGGTATTAGCTACTCACAATTGGCACCCTTACAAACTCCAGCTACTGCAGCATCTCAACGAGGATGACCCAGATCGGCGAACAGAATTTGCAGAATGGGCAAAACAAAAATTGGAACAGGACCCTCAGTTCACGCAGAAGATTTTGTTCAGTGATGAAGCAAACTTTTATGTGAATGGTGAAACAAACAAAACCACCGCTATTGGTCTGACACTAACCCACATTGGATGGATCCCTCCAAGACTGTTGGAACAACAGAAGTGATGCTTGGGTGTGTCATTTGGGGTACAACGATAGTGGGTCCATTCTTCATCAATGGAAACCTCAAGGCCACTGGATATTTGAAATTGCTACATCATGATGTGTTTCCCTCTTTATCCACTGAAGCTGGCACGTTTCCGGAGTTTTTCCAGCAAGATGGTGCACCACCACATTATGGGTGCCAGGTCCGAGCATTCCTAGATGAACAGTTTCCTGGAAAGTGGACTGGTCGTCGTGGGCCAGTTGAATGGCCCCCAAGGTCTCCCGATCTGACCCCCTTAGACTTTTATCTTTGGGGTCATCGGAAGGCAATTGTCTATGGTGTGAAGATACGAGATGTGCAGCACCTGAAACTACGGATACTGGATGGCTGTGCTGGCATTTCTCCTGCGGTGTTGCTATCAGTGTGTGAAGAGTGGGAGAAGAGGGTTGCATTGACAATCCAACACAATGGGCAGCACATTGAACACATTTTATAAGTGGTCAGAAACTTGTAAATAACTCATGAAAGAATAAAGTTACGTTGAAACCAAGCACACCATTGTTTTTCTTGTGACATTACCAATAAGTTTGATGTGTCACATGGCCCTCTTCCTATTGAAAAAACAAAAGTTGTATCCAAGATGGCCGACTTCTAAATGGCCACCATGGTCACCACCCATCTTGAGGAGTTTGCCCCCTCACATATACTAATGTGCCACAAACAGGACTTTAATATCACCAACCATTCCCATGTTATTACGGTGTATCCATATAAATGGCCCACCCTGTAGATCCTTCATTGCATGATGACTCTTGAACAACTGACACTGGCCTCACTCAACCATTTGGGAACACATTGTCTGTTGTGCTGACTTGGTCTTTGGGCGAATGGGCAGCTTTTCACGGCTTAATTATACTCAGGATTTCTGGATATCTGATCAATTTCTTGTTTTCTGCACTGCTGTTTAAAGAAGTATTAATTAAGGTGGGGAAAGCTAACAAAAGCCTAATAGCCAATGGCTTCGAGATCAAATTTTGGCAGATGCTATCTGTTTTTGTTTCCCCATATTGACCGTTTACCTGCATGCAACTAAAGCCTGTTCAGTCGTGACTGATCAATAGGTGTTGTATATTGTTAGGCACAATAATAAATTTACAATATTAGAAACCCAATAATTTAAGAACCTGCTATGACCAAGCACTTGGCAACACTGGGGAGAAAGAAGCAGAAAACTCCCTTTAAAAAAAAATCAGCATAACCAAGCTCAAGGAGGGCAGCCATCTGCTGCAGCCAGTTGGGGTTCAGAGAAAAAACTGGAGAGAAAAGATGAGAAAAGGAAACGGGAAAGAATACAACACACAATAGAATTCTTGGCTCAGGTAACTGCAGACATGCAGCCCTAGAGAGACTCACACCTGCAAGAAGCTACTGGGAGACCGAGGGCAAGGAACAGACCATGAAAGAAGAGAAAAGACACAGTGCTAATGGCATGCAACAGTGACATATAAATGCATGCAGTAAATTATCATGGAGAAAGCTTCCAGTCTGCATGTTAAGCTAAGCTAACCAATTATACCCTAGGACTTGAAAATGGCATCTAGAATTGAGTTTGTTCTCCCACTAAGCATTGCATGAAAGATTGCTGTGTTTTCTTTGTTTTCTTGGACTAAGGCCATTGAATCTGAACAATTTTTATTGGGCCTCCTCCATAACGACTACAGACCTTTATACTCCTCCACAGCAGATAGTGAGAAGATATTTTCTCACTCTGTGATTTCTTCTGCCAATGCCATGAATGACAAGAGAGTCATTACTGCATGAGGCGTCAGGTTCCACCGAATCACTTCTGCAAGGCAACAGGGAGCAACAGATTTATTTATGGGAATAGTGTGTGAGGCAGAAGTGAAAGAGCTTGCATAGATAGATAGATAGATAGATACTTGACAAAAATTCCAAACTATGAATGACTTAAAAAATTCAACACAGCTGAATTACTGTCAGTCTTGAGAGTGTTGCTTAAGTGTGCACTGCTGGTTTTCTACTCTGTTTATAGGGTGGCTCCCTCTTCTTATCTCTGCACATTTGCAGGTGCTCTGTCAGAGGCGGATCTCAGTATCTACTAATCTACCACAGTGGCAACTCGAGAGCCGGAGCAGCAGAGTTGAGGGCACAACAGCACCACTGGCACAACACAAGAAAGCCGCTCTTCTCTGGCAAATAACCAAACGATCGATGTAAGATAATAACAGATCTGAGTAGTTCTGGAGCCGTTTATCTAAAAAGAAAACACGGTTGCTGTTGTTCTGATTTGTTGTATTGACATTTTCTTTTCCTTAAAAGGCATCATAAAATATCAAAATGTATTGATGCACCTCAAAATGTACGGTTTTGACAGTGGCAATTGCCTCTTGGAGTGAAGTTTGAAAAGCTGAAACCACTAGGGAATGTACACTATCTATTTTTTTAATAGAGAAATGGTGGGTTTATAGCTAACCCCATATCACCGTTAGACATCTTTCGGAGATAACTGTGATATAACACTTATTGTTTCCAATTATGTATGAAATATCTGAGAAAATCACAAAATGTAATAAGCCCAGGTACATGCACCGACAGTAATTAAAGAACCTCACGCTGATATTGAATTACCGGCTCTCTACAAGAGGCTCTGGGAGTGAAGGGAACAGCACGAGTCCCTTTATGAACCGTGTGCGATGAGAACATTCTTCTCAATCAAAACAAAAAAAGAATGAATGCGCTTTAAAGTGCTCTTCAACCCCTCCCTTCAGACCCACAACCTTCACTGGATTTTACCACGGCAAATTGCAGAGGAAAGCACCTGGGCAGAGGAGCGTATACAGCTTTTATTAATCTTTCTTTTTCTCAATTCTTTGACTCCGACAGCTTTTAAGTGAATAGTCTGCTCAGGCCTATGTAGCCTTGTGGAGTCCAGACATAGCCTGCTGAACACTGTGACATCTCCACTCCCTTCAGCTCTAGTGCTGTAGCCTTCATCCAATTTACCATGAAAGGAATCCAGACAGTCCCATAATATGACCCACGGCTGCCTCGATTGAACACGGTCGACACTCTGGTCCCAGGCTTTACACACATAACCAGCCCGGCTATCTACAGAGGACCAATGGCCGCCTGCTACCCAATGATAAGGCCCATTGCCCAGGGAAAGAGTGGACACGTCTATCTGGCGGCATTTTACAGGAAAGAGTGCCCCCTGGTGCCTCTGAGCATGCTGCACACTTCCAGAGCCAAGCCAGTAGTAAACATATGGCCTTTAACAGTATTCGGGGGTGGTGGTACTGTCGGACACAGATTACAGCAGCGTTTCTTCTGTAATTTCATGCAGCAGCAGTGCTTGTTTTGTTTTTTTTTTTTCTTTTTGGGTATGTGTGGTTCCACATCGATTCCCGTGTCAGTCACAGTTATCTTTCCAATGCAGGCGACTGCAGTGAGAATATTTTAACTTCATTTTATCACAATGAAAACATGACTTGTCAGCATTAGAGCTGTGCCTCTGTATGATGGCAATTAGGAAAAAAATATATATATAGGCACTTTTTGTGTCGCTTACACTGCAGTTGTTATGTGACACCACACCTCATGAATAACGAGAGCTCAACGCCATGAAGTCTATCGTACTCGAGTCCTCTGGTCCACATCTCTTTCCTCGGAGAGTCAAACAGACATGCATAAAGGCCACGGCTTTAATGTCAGTGCTTTCTGTCACTAACTGGTTCTATAACACACGAGATAACAGAAATCGGCAGCAGTTAATAAATCCTGTGTATTAACTTCTTTCAGTACTGTCAGCTAAACGCTGCCACAGAGCCTTTGATAGCCTTGAGAAATATGGTAACTAACCAAAATAACACAGGCAACTTAAGCATCTTTGTAGCCATCTTGACCGTTTAATTTGAACCAATTTGAAAATGGCTCAGTATTGGAATTCGGCAAAAAAAAAAAAAAAAAGTTGCTTCTCTTGTTTCTCTTTATCTATGAGAGGCTGAGAATAGACTCAGAACTGGAGCAGGGAAACAGATATTTATACCTTTATTTACCAGTCTACATGTGTGCGGATGTGAAGGCAGCTTCTCGACTCTCGTGTTGGGGATGTGCATCATATTTTGGATAGTGTGACAAATTGGGGCCCTCGGCTCCATGATAGCAGGAACCAGGACCATTGAGCTTGCATTATTCATGAGGACTGGAAATGTCGAGCTGTGATATGGCGCCGACTAGCACCGCAACAGCCGGAATAATCTCAGACTGCATGAGCACAGGGAGTCTCCCCACCTGAACCCAGGCTCTGGGGGAGAGAAAAAGAAAAAAAAAAAAGACGCTATTGGCTATGACGACACGGGTTGGTTACATTTAAGTTTGATTTTCCCCACAACAAAAGGGCTTTCTTTTAAACTGGGTTTCTAATAAAAATCATTCTTCATTTCAAAATCTGAGCAATTACAATCAATTTAACATATTTTCTATGCATTACAACACTCACTTTAACGTCTGAGCAAACTGAGTTCAGATCTTAACTGTTAGAGTGCCCTCTTGTGGCCATTAGGTACATTGCTATTACTCGGTTGGATCCGCTTTGGCCTTCAGAACTATTTTAATTTTTTGTGGCTCAGATTAAACAAGGTGCTGGAAACATTTCTAAGATTTAGTGTCATGATAGCATCGCAGTTGCTGCAGGTTTGATCTCCCATTCCACCACATGCAAAATGTTCTCTTTTGGGTTGAGGTCTGATGACCCATTTGAGTAGTGTTTTGTTAAAAAAAAAAAAAACACCACCAAAACCCATCTTCTGATGCATGACACAGCTGGATGGATCCATGCTTTCATGCTGATCGTACCATTCAAATGTCACAACAGAAATCGAGCCTCATCGGAACAGGCAATGTTTTTCCAATCTTCTATTGTCCAGATTTATTGATCCCTGGAGTGGCACACAGTGTGGTCCTCCACCACTATAGCCAGTCTCCTTTAAAGTTCAATGTGTCTGGCACTCACAGATGCTCTTCTTCACAGCTTGGTTGTTACAAAGTTATTTTAGTCACAGTTGCATTCCTATCAGGTCAAAACAATCTGACAATTCTCCTCTGCTCTTTTGCATTGCATCAATATTTTTACTCAGAACTGCCACTTACCAGAGATGCCTAAATGAGTTGCTGCCATGTGGCTGATTAAATGTGCGCAGTTGAACATCTGTAGCTAATAAAGTGTGTATATAGCCTCTGAGTGTATATTCTGACAATCCTATCCATATTTCTAATTCTTATCTTGCCATCATTTCATGAAAACTAAACTTAAAAGTAACTTAATATTACTGAAGAATGAACAAAGTCACTCTTTCAAACTAAACTGAAAACAACAAAAATAAAACTGAAGTTCAAACAGGACGCACAGCTAACATTTTCAAACTTCTGAACCACCAGAGTCCCTTCCAGTCCCCTTGGAAAATAACTCATTTTATATAACGCTGCCTGCCATTGTTGTGTTGCTGCATGCATTTCATCTTTCCATTTTTCCCAAATCAGGAAAAATATAAATCTCAGCAGTTATCACGAACAACGAAGGGATGAATTAAATGTCTGTTTCAAGAGAAATAAAAAAAAAAAAAAACCCGCATCATTTCCACAACACTGGTCAGATGTATTGGCATCAATTTACTTCTCTTATTATGGGAACTGTAGAACTTTATTAGAAAATGAAACGGCTAATTGAAGAAACGAATGAGGAATCAAGTAAATTAGAACACCGAGAGGAAAATTAGAGTGGGGACTTGCACTATTCTCAGAGTAACAAGATAACACAAAACAAGTACATAAAAGCAAGAGGAGACTTCAATATCTCTTTTATTAACTCTGACACTCTGTGGTCAGATAGAAAAGGATGAGCGTTACACTTTTCAAGTTGCTTCCATGACTTGTGCAAACACTAGACGGCATCTGGAAACAAAAAGGGAAAAAAAAAAAATCCTTAGAAAGAAAAATGAAAAGAAAGACATCTAAATGCAGAAGAAATGAATAAGTGAATTTAAACCTAGGTGTTGATTCTTTATGCAGTTTTATTGATTCCCAGCTTCATATAAACTGGATGTTGAGGCATAAACATAGTACATTTGAACAAAAATATAACCAATATTTACAATTATTGTATTAAAAATACAAAAAACAACCGATACGTACTCCACCAATTGTCTTTTTAAAAGACATACAGGTCAAAGTAGTACAAGAAAGAATGAAGAAAAGAAGATCATCACCAGCTAAATGTACATTTCTCACTGACATCACACATCAAACGGAGTAGCAGTTCTACCTACTACACTTATCTTTACGCTTGTACATTGTTGTGCAACGCTTTGTTTTTCGAACTAGGACTCGGCCCGCTAATATGCACATTATCTTCAGAGTCGAATGAAAGTGAATGATGCATGTCACCACTGTATTACAAACAAATTATTAACAATCCATCTGCAACCATTACAAAAAAAGAAAAAAAAAATACAATAACAAAAGAAACCCTAGGAAAAAAAAAATGATTAGAGCGAAGTCACAGAACACAGTGGAAAACACTGCACTCATTCAAAGACTGATCAATGTGATCAGTGCCACTCTGAAGAACAACAAAAAGTTTACGTTTCACAAGTGGATTCTTAATCGTTTAAATTGGCAGCCTTGGATTAAAAACAAAACAAAAGTACTTCATTTGTCAACTACCTCACCGGAGTCAAAGAAAAAAAGGATCAAAACTTTCAGTCGCTTCCATTGATGCCGAGATATGATGTAAAACTGGACGCAGGCATTAGCGATATACACACAGCATCCACTGAGCTGATGTCTGTAACAGATGAGGAGAGTTTCTGAGGATGTATCTGGTAGCACGACAACAGAGGGAGGGAGGCAGGGTCGCTCTATGCCGAGACAAAAAGATCTACTATACCGTAACACAGTCTGGTAAAACCACCTGAAGCCACAAACAAAACCAAAAAAAAATGCCCGACTTCCTGGTTCTACTGAGTCCTTATATATATATATATATATATATATATATATATATATATATATATATATATATATATATATATATATATATTAAAAAACAAAACAAAACACACACACAAAATAAAACAACAACAACAAAAAAAGCCAGGGGAAGTATCTTGAATAAGGCATTTCATTCCACTATTGCTTGATTCAAGGCTTGCTCTTGAAACAAGGTGATTCACATTGGGGACAACCGCCGAATGAAATGTTTGCAATCATGGCATCATAAGGCGCTTGGACATTCATGAGATGTGGCGTGTGTTTGTGTCGGGAAGAAGCCAAATCTGAATTAGTGGATATTTTCATTTGGAAGGGAAATGGGTGTATATTAAGACTATTACAAGATCATGTTGCAAAGGTAGATTCACACTGGCAGCGTTTGAAACAAAATCAGCCCTGCTGCTGGTCTGTGATCCTTTCATCAGTAAAAATAACGGAATGAAAGGCAACTTTTCTAATATTAGTGCTCGATTGCTGCTCACAGTTTGTACTATGATTCTTAGATTTCTCGATTTAGCTCGCTTGTGTGCCTCTGATGCACCGTAGAGACCAACACCGTTAAGCCTCATGTGATTCCCAGTGGGTCATCTCTGTGCTTTTTCCTATAATCGCCATCAAAAGTCTCAGTGTAAAACAAAGCAACTAGATGATACAAAGACTGAGATATAACCAGACACACTCTGCTGATATGCTTCACTCATACCCTGGTATCCGGGGGGGTGGGGGGGTGGCAGCAAGCATCTGGTAAAATCTGATATTGTGCTGAAAGTGCTAGCTTTTGAATTAAACTGTGATTTTGTTTATGCTTGGGTATGCAAAATGTAGTGTGTGTGTGTGTGTGTGTGTGTGTGTGTGTGTGTGTGTGTGTGTGTGTGTGCGCACGTTGGTTCTCCCACCTGAGTCCTCCTCCTAGCTCTTTGATTTAAACCAACAAATGATTAGCTTTCATATGTGACATG
Organism: Neolamprologus brichardi; assembly: GCF_056152115.1. Taxonomy (NCBI): domain Eukaryota; kingdom Metazoa; phylum Chordata; class Actinopteri; order Cichliformes; family Cichlidae; genus Neolamprologus; species Neolamprologus brichardi. The sequence goes on along the minus strand of NC_142105.1, from coordinate 5,422,285 downwards.
AGATAATACTGGATTCAGAGTTCAAACCCTCAGCAACAGATGGGTCATTTCAGTCCAGGCAGAGAAATTATGGGCTGACTTGATTTCTCTTTTCGGTCCCCCAGAGTGCAATCAAAGAAACAAAACTCAAACAAACAAAAAAAAATCTAGTGGGAAGTTGAAAATTAAGAGTCAAGTCAACCGTCGTTTCTCTCTGTCTTCAGCATTAGTCTGTTTTGTAGTTTTATTTGTTCTTGGGTTGTTTTTTTTTTGTTGTTTTTTTTTTTTTTAGAAAGTAGAAAATGAGAAAGTGCAGATGAAGCTCAACACGTCATGATGCTGTGGTGTCAACAGCAAGGTCTGGGATTTTGTTATTGGTGGCGGCGGCGGTGGTGGTGGTGGGCAGTCTTAAGAAGTCAGTCCTGTTTGTAACAGTAATATTTATGTGGCTTTGTGTGTCTGTGGCTAGGGTGAAGCCCCCCCAAAACCCAGTGCCAGTCAGGGTTCTGCAGTCTTATTTTTTTCCAAAGTGCCAGGCATTTTTTAAAATCGTCTTTGACCTTGTCTCCATCTCTTCTTCACAGTATTTTTATCTTTTTTTTTTTTTTTTTTTTTTTTGCATGCAGGGTCATTCAACCCTCCATGATGCTTTAAGGCGGAGGAGGGAGATGAGCAGAGGAATCCACCAATAAGGAGGGAGAATCAAGTGGAGGAGGCAGGCACGTTATGTCACGGATGAGTCTGTTTGCCTGTCTCTTTAATCCTGCCCACCCTGAACAAGGGGCACTTCAAGTTACTGCAAAAAGATGTCCACTGTTGTCCCTCAAACCGCTGACACCTGTTCATCCTCTGTGGAGAGAGAAACAAAGATGGGCATCGGTTACCTCCAATGAATGCATGAGCTAGAATGTAATAAAGTTGAAGAGTTAATGAGGTCAGCAGTGGCAATGTGTAGAATGAAAACCTGCCTGAGACACCGCTCAGGAAGCTTTTACTTAATGTAATGCCAACAATATTACCAAAGAATGCCATCATTTTTCTGATCAGCTTTAACTCACATAAATCTGAAGTTTTCGCGGGAAGTTTTCAAAGCTTGACTAAACTTGTTTGATTGGACACAAACACCGCAGTACAACAGTGCTGCTCAGTCATCTGAAGGCAGACTGTGGCGTTTTTGAAATATAAAGCAATAAAGGATTTTCAAAGCATTTTCTCCAAAGCATTTGGCATGGCTCAGATAGTTTTGCCTGAGATACTGCCCAGATAATTAACAACTTGCTGATGCCAACTCTGCCACGGAGCCATGTTAGATTGCATGGCAGATGTCACAGATACGTTCACTACTCCAACACTTCACTTTGCTGTCTTCCTGAAACCTCTGACATACGAAGCCAAAAAACAGCTTGAACCATGTGCTTTATTTAAGCTTACAACTTACAGCTTACAGCTTTATTTCCTCCACTGGAAATGCACTGCAGTATGTATTTTTAACAGGTTTGAGATGATTTGTTGACATCGGGATTTTTTGTGTATATTAGCAGCAGGAATTTCTTTTTACTGTTTCTCTCACTGTTTTCCTTCCAATGGCCTTCTTTGAGTCCATCCATCCATTCGCTTCCGCTTATCCTTTTCAGGGTCGCGGAGCTGGAGCCTATCCCAGCTGTCATAGGGCGAGAGGCGGAGTACACCCTGGACAGGTCGCCAGTCTGTCGCAGGGCTAACACACAGGGACAGACAACCATTCGCACTCACATTCACTCGCACATTCACACCTAATGGCAATTTGGATTTTCCAATTAACCTATCCCCACAAGCTGCATGTCTTTGGACGGTGGGAGGAAGCCGGAGTACCCGGAGAGAACCCACGCAAACACGGGGAGAACATGCAAACTCCACACAGAAAGACCCCGGCCTGATGTTGGAATTGAACTCAGGACCTTCTTGCTGTGCGGCAACAGTGCTAACCACCGTGCTACCGTGCTATCCTCTTCTTCTTCTTTGAGTTATCACTCTCAAAAAGTCGGAAAAATGTTTGTAGTTCTGGTCTGTTTCAGTTAGCATCAAATCATGGATGAAATCAAGGACAGGCAGCTTGTGGGTGGAAAAAGGTTCTAAAATGTCAATTTTGGTAAAATATTTTCATGTTGCGTGTCAAATTTCTTTTTGTGGCTGCTTTTAGTGTGTAAACAAACAGCTGTTTATTAGGCAGGCTTACTGAACTACCTAAACTAAAACCTTTTTTCAAGCTTGCACATCAGCCTTTCTTTAAACTAGCCTTTCATGTTAGTCTATACATTTATTACTTAACAAGTGCACATCGATCCACATTTTGATCTTTCTTCGCTACACCAGACCACTACAACGACACACAGTATATTCAGAGTCACTGCAGGCGAGTCAGGGGTGTGCTGGTGCAGGTGAATGGAGGTGCATGTTTTCAGGCACTGACTGCATGGGTGAGAGGATCCTAACACCGTGTCTGCTGATGAATGCTGTTTGGACACGGTGTGTGAGAAAGTGAGAGAAGAAGAGCAGAATGCGTGGTGGCAGAGAAGTAGTGAGTCTAATCCAGTAAGTATGACTCATGCATGATGACATATTGCGGGTAAGAGGTGAGGGTCCCACTCCAAATCAAGACTTTCCAGATCAAATTTAATTTCCACTGACTTTTGGAATTTGGAGTGGGACCGGTGCTACTAGTGCTGTGGGGGTTGTATGCATCTCTGCTGACATGCAGGTTCACTGGTGTGGAGGGGGCAACCTGATAAATTAGTTTTTACCTGCCTTGGGGAGTCGGGCCCTGCCTGTTAACCCCCGTACACACACTGTCATGGTCTGGGAGTCTCTGGTGTATGCTGTGCCACTGGCTTCCTCAGAGCGACTAGTTTGGAAGACAAGGACTCACCCTCCTCTTCCTCTTCAGGCTCTTGCTCCTCGGCGGGTGAGCGAGTGCGGTGGAGGCCGCCTGCCCGGTGCTTGGCCCCCTGGTGGGCCTGGTGGGAGTCGGGCGACTGGGTGACCATGCGCGAGCGCTGCAGAGCTGTAGTGTAGTCTGGTGGCCGCCGGCCTGAGTGGGTCGCTGTGGACATGGGAACAGACTGGGCTGAGTGCTGTCCCTCAGCGAGGTCGGAGATGGTCAAGGCAGTGTAGCCGGGGGGAGTCGGGGGAGGCTCACGGTAACGGCCCTCTTTTCGGGCTGAGGGGATACAAGAGAGAGACTCGTGATGATGTGTGTTATGAAGCTTTTTTGGCAGCGACAGCAGACGATGACAGAAATCAAAAATGAAGGGAAAAAGAGGATGACATGCAACATTTAAAGATGCTGTCATTAAATGTCATCTCAAATCTGGACTGCTCTGCTGCACAGAAGAAAAACAATCCTTCGATAGGATTTTGGATCTATGCCCATTTCATTCTTTTTTTTTTTTGCCAAGAGTTTAATGAGAAGCAATCTGGGAACCCAACAGCTATCCTCTAATGATTTGGCCTGTGGGTTGACTGATATTTGGGCCCCATTCGGCTCAGCCAGTGAACATCGCGGCCTGGACCCGAGTCACTGTTCAGGAATGAACAACAAAACTGTGAAAAGCAAAATGCTAGCTGATGGATTCCAGATACATTTCCCTCTTGGTCTTTGCAGGGACAACCACAGCCTGCCCAAACATCATTGGTTAAAAGCAGCTGGATTACAAACTAAAGCCACAAAGACATTTGTTTGTTTAATCCAATGTTTCTCAAACTGTGGGGCAGGCCGCAACAATGAGACACTGAGCTGCTGCAGGATGAATGTTTCATATTTATATTAGGACATGCCCGGAAAAAAATCAGCACCACTGGAATCTGTACATTATTTTAGGTCTAAAATGTGTTATATAGCAGGTACGTGTAGGTTTCTTTGTGAGGTGCACAAACTCATGACTGTGAGGTAACAAAGACTTGAGAAAGTCACTGCAATCAAGTCAGTAAACAGTCCGACTCGTAATGGTGCAAAAAAACAAAAACTTAGCAGTTACTCACAAAGGCCGCCTTTATTTCCGACAGTGATGGGTGATGGAGATGGTCGTCCGAGCTGCTTTGCCTCCTCTGACCCGGTGGATGTGATGCTACTTGTTTCTGGGTCGGTGCTGACGTCCTTTCCTCCTCTCCTCTTTATGGTGCCGGTATCCCCCTCGGAGTCCTCCCCCCAGTATGCTGCTGAGGACGAGGAGGAGCTGGCAGATGCCCAGCTCCCCCTTGCCTGTGCTGCCCACAGTGCAGCTGATCCCCCTAATATGGCGTCTGGCCCGCCGGGAGGGAGCCCTCCAATGCCGCCTCCACTTCCACCACCACCAAAGGCCAAAGTTTCCCAACTACGTCCTTGCTGCATCGTCTGGATATTGTCGTGGGAGCCGGAGGAACAGGACGTCCAAGAACCGCGGCCGCTGTCTGCAGCGTCGAGGGAAACACGGTCTCCCTGATCCTGAGTCAGTTCCTCTGAACTGGGTGAGGAGAGTACTGTATGGCCGCCAGCATAAATGCCCCGACAGTCCTGCATTGATGAATATGACCTAGGATATGATGTTTAAAAAAAGAATAAAAGATGACGATGCTTCACCTCAGAAGGAAAAAAACAAAACAATGATTCACTTATCAAGTTCTCAGTAATCCTACCCAAGACTGTACTGATCGGGGTCAGTTGTGGCTCTTCGTTCCACCCTTGATCCTCCAATGTGAGAATCCCCGACTACTCCGGAGTGACGAAGTCTCCTCTCCTCCTGGGCCATGTCGAAAGAGGAGTTACTAACGAGACTGGAGCGAGAGGAGATCTCACTGTGACCAGAGTCTGAGTAGGTGTCTCCCATCCTGTTGTAACCTGGAGGAGCGAGGAAGAAGTGGAAGACGATACATTTATGTACTCGCAGTAGATCAGAATTTACCGTTTTTAAATCATAGTCATTGGTAAAAGTAGCGCGTGATTATGAGAAAAGCATTCAAATTCTAAGTGCTTATCTCTGTTTTTACACAACTTAAACCTGGCTGACTAAATTAAATCCATACAGTATCTGTTTTATAGTATAAATCAACTCTTATTCACGTATCATCTGTCAACTTTAATATCATATTGGTCTCTCATACTGTGAACAATGAGAGCCATCATGCAGTACATAGCGTTAGCCACTAGGTGGCAATTGTAGCTCACCATGACTGCAGTCTGGAGAGTGGTGTCAGAGGGAGGGAGGATTATTGGCTTACCCTTCTTGGGCGAGCTCTGGGGGGAGGTGGGAGGGGAGGAGAGCTGGGAGGAGGCATTGGACATGGTGTCCTCTGGCTGCCTCCGGTGTCTTTCGTTCCCCTCCTCTGAAAGAGCGAGGATCTTCTTCAGAGACTGCGGGGAACTGGTGCCTGTGGACATTTGCAAAAAGATGAGCAGAATTAACATGAGGAACGCTGCCAGTCCCCAAGGGTGCGGGGACGCTAAGCAGCATTGTCTGGGATTTATTTTTTTTTGCATTTGCTTATTGCCAGCCAGCCTCTTGGTGGCAGCACTGTCACAAAGAAGCTGAATCAGCCATTGTCTGCAAATAAAAAGATGAGGAGGACAAGGTAATAGGAGCATGTACAAGGACAAGGGAACAGGAGATCTATACAGAATGCTGTTCATGCAATCATGCAGCGTTACTGTATCCACCTGTACGGAAAACTAAACCAATTAAAAAATAAAAAGATTCAAATCCCAAGAATTTTACCTTCATAACTATCCAATGAATGTTCACAATCATAAAGCTTTATTCTAGAATAACACGTATCCTATTCTCTCAATGATGGGAGGGGGAAATACCATTAAACTCAAATCATACTTGAATACTGACGGTTATGTGTAATCTTCATCTTACCGAATGGTGGCAGATCCTTGACTTGCACTTTCTTTCGAGATGGGTAAAGGGCCACAGCGGGGACCTGGAGAGCCTGGTTTCCTTTGGCCAGCTGACCCCTTTGTTGACTCGCAGCTCTGGGCACAACTGGAGAAGTGTCTGGTCGTTTCCCACCTGCATTTTTGGGCACTGAGTAGTGGGAAATAAGTAAGTATTCTGTATAGATACACTTCAAGTTACATTTAATAGCTAAATGTGTTAAAAAGGGCTTAGAAGGAAGAAATTTGCTCTTAAGACTTTTGTATCGATCAAAACTGAGCTGCACGCCTCACAGAGTCTCTCTGACCACTACTCCCCAGTGCAATGACAACAAAGGAGGCATCAACAATGAGGAAACTAAGTAACTCAGATTTTTATTTCATGCCAGTGAGTCCTTGAGGATCTGCTTCTGAGCAGTGAAGTGTGTGTGAGGGTATGAGTATGTCTCGGGAGAATTGCGCTCAAGCTTCGATCTTTTATAACTTCATATTTTTCCCTATTAAATCCCAAAAACTGAAAGAAAGAAGAAAAACTGCAACAAACTCACATGTGCTAATGGAGGGTTCACACTGTAGGGAGAGTGTCTGAAGACTCTCCTCGTTCGTTTCCAGGCTGAGGTTGGACAGGTACTGTTTGACCTTCCTAGCCATCTGGGCGTCCTCGTAAAGCTTTTTGGCGTTTAGGAAGGAACTGCGTCGCACCCGCTTCTTGTGCCCACCTGTCTGTGTGACGTCAAGCACGGCGGCGTTGGCGCTACCCTGACTTAGCGACCTGCTTGTGCACATGAACACAGAGACGAACAGACGCACAAAGAAGAAGACAAAAAAAGGTGTGGCTTCAGACTGTAAATGACTCGATTTTGAAGTAAAACTGTATATTTGACACTATGAGGCGACATAGGGAGCGTGGTATTTAAAACTCGAACATGCAGAGACCAGCTTTAGTCATTTCTCCCAACTCCAAAACATTCCAGACATTCCAGACGGCAGAGGGAGAGGTTGAGCGATGACGGCTGCAGTCAAACAACAGGGCAGTAGAAAGAGGGGCTAGTGTAGTGCAGTCATAGTTTACATTTCTGTGGTTTGAGTCAGAGCTGGTAGTAGTAGTAGTAAAAGCATGTTTGTTTTGCACATGGTCTCAGCCAAACAGCACCCTGGCAGTCGCCTGTGGTGTTAGTCAATGAGAAGCCACATTTGTTCTCGATGGTGGAATTAAATTTATCACGTTTCAATAAAACATTTTCAAGCAGTACCTTATAACAACAACTAACCACATTTCAGAGATATTATTACGAGACAACAATCTCACAGCTGCAAGGCATGGATGTTGTATTTACGAGATTAAGGTGCTAATCGTGAGCTGCGGATGTCAAATTGCTTTCTTTTGTTTTTGAGTGAATGAAATGTAAATCTGCATGTTTCCCATTAAATGTTGGCTGTGCACAATGGTGTCCCATTTGACCACAAGAATGTAAAGCATGTTGCAGAGTATTTCAGTTCCAGAATCTCTGGCTGTTTGGAGCTTTGAGAAGCAGATCGACCATCAAAGACAGGCAAACCTTTGAAACAGAAGCTGCATGCATTATGTTGGGAAACAACATATCAGAAAAAGGTCACATTTGCTACTTGGAAGCTGGATATAATCCTTTTATTTGTCACGCGTGTGTTTATCTCATGTCGTAAACAGTATTCCAATTATTCCCATTATTTACTGATTCTCAAATAATTCACTATAACCTCATGTTGGCATATGTGACCTTTGTTCCACTGAATATTCATAGGTTAGCGTCAAGCAGAGTTAGAAGGATTTAACTCAAAACAGTTAATGAAAGCAAGGTTTCAGAGGGGAAGCACGCAAATCTGCAGGAAAAAAAAGGGTGCATGGTGCAGAGAGGGCAAAGGTTGTAGGGTCACCAAACTTACCCTAAACTTCTCCATTTCTTCTTCCTAGAGGGTGTGTGCCATGAGCAGAGAAGCATGGAGGGCAAAAGGTGGATGAGTTGAAAGAGAGAGAGGAGACAAAGCTTAGGACAGGAAAGACCACCAAGATCACCAAAGAGAAGCAATTTCACCAACAGACCCACATGAAAGTCAGCAGAAAGGAAATCAAATGGTAACACTCGACTAAGAGGAGACATCATTAGACAAAGAGACTTTCACAGAAGCACTGAGCACATCTTATGCCAACAATGTGTACAAGGAAACAGTTGCTAGACGAAGCAGTTGCCAAAGAGAACAGCTGCTTAAAGGAAAAGCGTGAGGCAGGAATTGGACTCGATCTACATGAACCGGCTAACCCCACAGAGCTGGTTAGTCAGCGTAGTGCCGGCTGGTCCTACAGGGAGAGTGAAGGGTCCTTAAGAATCTAAAGATCTGACTTCGTTTCCTAAATATCTTACCTTGTTCGGAACATAAGGGCTGGGTCCATGTTGACAGACGCCATGCGACCAACATGGCGAATTTCTTTGGCAATCATCCGCAGCTTTTCAAAGTTCACCAGGCCGTCCACTTTAGAGTCATTGCCTGAAAAAGCCAAAGAAAAAAAAGATCAATTAGAGAGTTTAAAAACTACAGCAAGTGACAGAGGACTATGGAGATAAATGTGGCTAACCGTGAAGCATTTTTACCCCTTGAAACAATTAGATTCTGTTTGTGGTTACTGCATTTATACAGCAAATCAACACAATTTGTTTTGAGATCACTGGTGCTCTGTACATAAAGAAGTTGGTCAGAGAGGTAAACTTAAAGTTATGGATAATTCCATGTATAGCAGATGATAGGAAAGCTAACTGCAAAATTAAAAGATCCAGACTGAAACCAAGAAGCAGTTACCTACTTATAGTTGGCTTTCACATTGAGAAAAGCTCACATGAAAAACAGTATTTCAATAACAATACACACTTTTTAAGATTAGAAATATATATAGTATATAAATGGGTTGTATGTGTGTGCATGCCTGGGTGTTCGACTTTGCAAAATGGATTGTTATTTAGGTTGCTTTTAAATGACAGGTGATAATGCAAAAGTGTTTGCCTGCAAACCGATAGTAAGGATAGTTTTTTGTTTTGTGTATGATTGAGCGCTAGTGTGCACTGCTCTTGAATCTGATGCAGTGCAGTGGTGATTAAACTCTGTGGGCCTGTGTGCATATTGGCAGTTTTTGAATAGATTTTGAGCTGGAAACGATCAGCAGTATCTGGCAACACTGACTCCTCTCAGAAAAATTGTGCAGAATCTGCAGCTGTGCGTGTTGTGTAGTGTCTAATATAGTAATGTTTACAGAGTGAAAGATCTGAGCTAAACAGATATAAAATAATGTAAAAACACTAGAGTAAATCTGCCACACAGGAACTTTTGAGGCAATCCATAATTATTTTATAAAGTCGGTCGTTTCATTTTGTTTTACCTTCATGTAGAAAGGTGAGGTCCTTCTTGATGACAGGGAACAGGGGGATGATTGGTGGCTGGAGGTTTTGATTGCTGAGGACATTCCTGTACTTGGCCATGTTTCTTGAAGGGTCGAAGAGGTCCTGCAGGTCCCCGAACAGTTTCTCATATTTGCTTGGCAACTTCTCCCACGTGCCTCTTAGTCTGGAGACTGGAGCCAGGTTCAGACCACTATAGGGAAAGCCGTGGCAGTCAATATATAATCAGTACAACAATTTGTACAGACATGACAACACAGAAGAACTTCTCTATATTAATTTGACTTAAAAATATGACGTAAAAGAAATCAGTTTATTGCACATTCATTGTCTCACCTGATGATTGCGAACATGGAGCTAAAGTTCTTGCACTCGCGACAGTGCAGGGCTATCTTGATGAAGTGCTTGATGATCTTCATGCGTTTTAGCTGGTTCGGTTCCCGCGTAACCTCAGTGGCCACCCAGAAGGTCTCGTGGTTAATTGCCTCCTCGAAGCGCTTGAGGCTGACGGAGCCAGTCTTTGAGCGCAGCTTGAAAAGGTCATCGATGTATTCGGTGGGCTCGATGGCGCAGAAAAGTTCAAAGGCCCGCATGGAGAGTTGCGTGGCCACCTCCACGGTGCTGAGCTGTAACAAAGAAATCTGTCCTTCTCGAAGGAGGTCCTGGGCATCCTCATCGGAACATAACGTCTCTGTCTCCATGTTGCTCTTTAAATAGTATCTGATGGAGGAAGATGGATTGCAAAATACTGGTTAAACATTTGCCATTTCTTCTCTCTGTATCTATGAGAATTTTCTGCTAGGACTGTAAAAAGCTTAGGATTTTTTAATGCTGTTGATAAAACAATGAGTTTTAATCCACTGGGATCTTGAAAAGATGAACTGAGGTCAATCACTCCATCCCAATTCATTCTTATTTGTCCTTTCTTTAACCCTTTAAGACCTACCATAGAACCAAGTTCGCCAGAGCTTATATTATATTTTTACATGCTGTGGAGCCATTTTTGGGAGCATTTCAAGTTGCTATACATCAATACAACCATTACAGCCTAAATTTTAATAATATGCATGCATTAAGTGCATAGTAATTACATAAATTGCAAAAAAGTGCAATAAACTACAAAAAACTTTGTTTTTTTAACATATATTTCTAGTTAGAGAACTTTAAGAGGCTTATCCCTCAAAACTGTAAATACAAAAAAGTTGCACAAAATAGTTTCCCACCACAGGAAATTTATTTTGAGTGTCTTCATAGTTTTATTTTTGAAATACACCAATTTCTATACACTGCAGGAAAAACGAAAATAAATATTATACTGCAAATTTGCAAAAAAACCAGCATATGCATCAAAATAAACTATTTCCAGCAGTGCAATATGAGTCCTAAGCATCCCAGAAATGACACAGAAAGTCATAAAGTCAAACATAACTTTTAAAAACACCAGTATAGGCTCATAAGGCCCTGATGGTAAAAAACTACATTTCCGCAAAATTATGTCACTTCCGGTTTTGGGCAGGTAATGGAGGACATGCGATAGTTCGTGCTGATGGGTTGTCGCTACCCGATCCGTACCGGAAACCCGATCCGTACCCCGCATGCGCGAAAGGTGTCTACTTCCGGTCGTAGCGTTTTACGATAGTTATGGGTCAGCGTATCAGTTAAGATGTTAAGAATAATAAGTATATCTTAAAATGTTTGCAATAATGAAGCATTTCAGTACAATGTAGACAAAAACGAAAAATAAAAAGATAGTTACGGATCGGGACTCCCCGATCCTTACTGCGCATGTGCAAAGTCGGACCGTACAAATCGGGTCTACCCGATCCGTACCGCGCATGTGCAGATGTTTTCTTCTTCTTCTGTTGGTTTAATGGCAGTTTACTCCCCAGTGTATGAGGATACTGCCACCTGCTGACCGAGCGAATGAACCCTATTGTAAACTGAATTGGCGTCATTACAAACGCGTGTTAAATTTGATTTAGTGATAGTCGAGTATGTTTATGCTTGTCTGTGTTGAGAGGATTGACTGGAATAGTGTTGATGATGTCCGCTATCACTGTCAATTGTCAGTAAACACTTAATCTGGCTGATGAATCTTCACGTGACACATTGCTAAATCAATATTATTAAGTCTGTAATAAGGCGCCATTCTTCTTATTTTACGGTGCTGTTGTTCAATTGGGGAACACTCTCTGTTGAGGAGAAAAGCATGAATTTGTTTGTATACGGACTATCCATTGTTTAAATGTCCCGGGCAGTCGAAAAGGAGGCAGAGCTGTTGAGAAATGCTAGGAGCTAACTGGGCGCTAACCGTATCGTTCGAATATATTGAATGTCGTAATGTTGGCAAAGAGAGGAAGTGACGTAAGATTTGCGCATGCGGGGTACCGATCGGGTTTCCGGTACGGATCGGGTAGTGACATGGATGTAGGAAGTGTTATGAACAGCTGATCGGATCGGCAAAGCGTGTTTCTGGAATATTATGTTTTTGTTGCTGCAAGTGCTTTTTATGCAGTTTTTGCAAAGCTATATGTGGAAGGAAACTGTGACCGAGGACAAGCTGATGGCATAAGATGTAAGTACAACTCCTCCGGTTTCATATGCAAAAAGAATTATTGCGCTAGCTTACGTGGTTGCAGTGCTACCGGGATTTAAAAATAGTTACGCAAAACGGAGCGTGCCCGCTCCGACTGGTTTTAAAGGGTTAATAAGGATGGTTTCTTGGATTTAAGATGTTTTGTCCTACTTAAACGGCAATAAAAACTATACTGCACATCACCATCCATGTAAAGGAGACAACCAAGGAATGGTGGAACTGGCCTTTTCAAACCCGTCTTTATTCCTACTCTTTACGTACTTTTGATGTTGCGGTTTGAACATCAAGATAAAGAAGTCATTACCTGCCGCTCAGCTGAATCCTGTCGGCTAGCTTAGAAAGCTGATCCGGTAACCGTCTCTGCTTGATGACGCCCTCAGGTGTGACAGACACCTCGCACAGCGAATAAGCCTCCGGTGCAGCAGTCAGGGCGAACTCCCTGATAGCCTGGGCCACCACTTCTTTAGCGGTTGTGTCCTTCCCGATCATAATATACCGAGACTGCTGGTCTGCCTTGAAGACTCGCAACACCTGGTCTGACATATCTGGAAGAGACAAACAATGGTATGTTACCATCATTCTCCTGAAACAGCTTGAATCCGATTAAGAAACAGTGATTGATTAACTGATTGACTGTCAAGCTTTATCAAGAGCTTATCACCAATCCCACGCCCGCAAAAGCCACACCAGCATCTTGCAGATCAGATAAATCTCCATGAAAACATATGAGCCCAGAGGAAATATAAAATTGCACTGCTGTTTTACTGAATTAGCTTTTTACTACTACGACTCCAGATTAAGCGACTGCACTCTAACAGATTAATGTCTATAAGTCTGACATAAAGGTTGAAAGCACTGCCAAAGATATGCTTTTTCCAAGAGAAGCAGAATCACAAGGAGAGACGATACTTACTCATTATCAATGGGACTGAAAGGATATAAACAACATAATGGACAGAAGTTAATATAAAGACCATCTTACTGTATTTTTCTTGTTTATTTTGTGCTATGCGTGAGCAGTGGAGGAACAACTGTTTAGGTAGCTATTTTATTATGTTTAGTCATCTGACGCTATTTGAGTGAGCGGTTCTTTGTTTGTTCCCCACAAATGACATAATGGCAGAGTATTGTTAAACATTCTAAATGTGTTGATGCCACAAACTTCCCGAGCTCCATGTAGCGGTTAAATACACACCAGGCTGGTTGTTGAAGTCGAGGATGCGGTGGTGTGACTGCAGGAGGTCTGGGTTTGACGACGAGAGGTTTCCGCTGACTGGCAGAGCTGGTGGGATCTGTTTGGACTGCTTCATTCCCACTATGCTGTCATCCTGTGATTGGCCCACGCAAACGTCGCTATGGAAACGAGAGGGCGAGCAGAGGGGAGTCTGTTATAGATAGCAGTTCTGTCAACAACAGGCAGAGGGCGATATTTGTGTTTGGAAGAGAAGGAGGATGGAAACACATTTGTGCAGTCCATATGATGTATTCCATGTTAATTATCCTGGAGTTTCACAGCAGTGAAAGCAAAGGTTATATATGACTCAGCTAAAAGACGTTTTCAATGGTGCCCTGTGGGAAATGGACACCTGCTCTCATTAGGAACTAAATTTATATGGACAAATACCTTTTCTTTCCCCTGCAGGGTTTACTCCCAGCTTATCTGCGGCATTTCAAAGTAATTCTGATCCAGCCTTGCATTTGCTTGGCAGACTGATAAAAATACAGGTGCACGTTGCATAATCGTTCAGAGCAACATGTCAAAGTGTCAGGAAAAATCAGAAACGAAGTTTTTGCATCTAATCAGCTCCAATCAGGAGGCTTTGATTTCCTATTGATATTAAAATCACAGAGTTCAGAGTCTACTGAATATAAATGCTGCACTAAATATTTATTTCTCACTGAAATCTAGACATGCAAAGCTGCTTTTATTGGTAATTAAGTCGTGACAGTTAAAAGTAATGAGGTCTTCTTACTTGTATGGTTTAGGGGGCAGGATGCTGGTGAGCGTCTTATCAAAGATTTTCTTCAGCTTGTTGCGTCCTCCCACTGTGTTGGTCTTTGCTTTCTTGCTGACCTTTTCCAGACTCATCACCTGCTCCACATCCACCGCCAGGTCGGGGATCGAGTAGCGACTGGCCTTCTTAATGTCCCCAATCTTTGGAAGGTGGGGCGCCCCGTTCTTTCGATCATGTTCCTCCTCACAGTCCAAATCATGGTCGTGTTCTGGCCTTGTTAGCAGCTCTTTAAACACTAGACAGGTGTGTAATGTAAAAGAAAGAAGAGTCATTAAAGACACTGTAGTATTCCTACATCTACTCTCAGATCTTAACCTTTTTATTAGTTTATCCACATGCTTTTTGTTCAGTAATAAGCTTTAACATTTGGACAAGTCAACAAAAAAAAAGTGATTGCTGTTGACATAACTATAACTCTCTCTCTCTAACCGTCATAGGATCACCAGTGATTTGGTGGATGTTGACAAGTTATCATAACTTATAATATGCTTTACCTAAAAGGTTTGTCTTCACAGTTATGGACAAATGGGTGTTGTTCTTCAGAATCTCATTGGCTTTGCTGAGCTGGACATTCTCAAAATTCTGTCCATTGACCTCCAAGATCTGCAGGGAAGACAGAGAAAGCCATCAGCACAATTTTAAGCAACTTACTGTACTAAAGGGTTATACAACTTATCGAGAACAGACTGAGGAAAAACAATAGAGCTGATGATGTCAGTAGCGTCCTGTTTTTCTAACCCATAAAGAAACACAAAAATTACGTTGTGGCTCCAAAACTGGGACCTTGACATTTTGCATTCTTTTGTTAACAACAAGAAGACAACGCTGCCAGCTCCTTGTTAGAAAAAGAATCATGTCTAAATTAGCACCTTATGCCTAATTATTAAAAATCCAACCTCCTGGTGTGTTTGATGATCATATCTGGCCCCTGGATTTAAAACACAAGAACATCATTTGACCACAAAGTGCCTTTTACATTCTGGCAGAACTCCAGCACAGGAAGTACTAAAACTCATCTGTTATCACCACATCAGGCCAATCTGCAGGTCGCGTTTTATCACTGCAAATATTAATCTCTGAACTATGCAGTTTAACTAGATAATAAAGAGGCCCTAAACTCCCAAGCTCATGCCTGTTCTACAGGATATAAATATCATCAACATATGGTTTTGACATTAACAGGACTCTTCCTTTTCATTTCCAAATAGCCCTGTCTTTGTCTTCATAACCTGACCATTGTACAGGTGCCGGATATTTGCATTTAAATGCGATCATCTAACTGAGCTGCCACTTCCTCTTTGGCAGAAGAGGAAGTCACCTTTAACCGTAATGGACATACAGGCCATTATCTGCTCTTGTGAGGCCAGTAAATGCTTACTTTAGTCAAACTACTCTTTTAGGATCAGGAGTGATTAGCGAGTTCACTACTGAGAAGATGATAAAAACCAATGAGATTAATACTAAAGCTCTGAAAGAGCAGGTACTGGGTGAATGATGACATTAACTACAGCTGTATAAAAAAGAAAGTATGAAGAATATGAGAGAGAGAGAATGTTTCCTTATGGATGTCAGTTTCTCTGCTTCCTTTTGAGGAAACAGCTGCAGGGGATGTTTGGAGTCAAGAGGGCTTAACTCACATCCAGACGCTCTCAAGATGGTTTCAAGGATTAAGGGACTTTGCTTAAAGCCCTAAGGACTGCAGAGTGTGAAAATAGTTGAGCAGTCAAGTTGTGAGGAAAAAAAAGCCAACACAGGGTGCCCACAGCTACTGGCAAGTTCAATTTGAGACTTTCAAAAGAGGCCTTTTAATGCTAGTTAGAGCAGAATGTAACACTAATTTCACAACAAAAATTTACTTCAACAGGAAAATTGAAGTGTTAGTCTGCACAGCTGTAGCCTACAGAGAAAAAGTGTTCTGCAGCTAAATGAGCTTTGAATAAAAACAGCACTACCAGGAAATGTTCTGCTCAAAATTTAAAGTGTATGATGTTGGTGACGTTAGAAGAGGGAGAGAACCAACTCACTTGATCTCCACGCTTAAGGCCAGCTTCTGCTGCTTTGCTTCCAGGCTCCACAGCATCGATGAAGATGCGGAAACCTTTCTCCTGACCTCCGAGAAGGCTGAATGCCAGTGGAGAGTCCCTGGACGGCTTGGTTAGTGTCACCAGCCGTGGCTTGGCTTTAGCAGCACATGCTATGTTTAACAGTCTTAGGTGCCCACACATTTTCTTACAGAAACACGATGAGGAAAATGAATTAGAAATCTGAATTAAACAGTTTTTCCACATGTTTTTATATTTTACACTTACTTCTTTTTCCAGATTGTTTTCAAACTCTTCCAGAAAGCGAGTCATGGCAGGGTCACCTTCAAAGTCATTGAAGTGATTGTTTACCCACAGCAAGACTACCCGTGTAACCTGGAGAGATCACATGATCGACATGCACACACTCAGTCATGTCCAAAGATTTCATGAGGAATGAGTGTAGAACTGTTTATATTCTAAACCTACTGACAACTAATTAAATACAAGTTCAAAAGTCAAGTATGTCTGAGGATTTTATGCATGTAAATCCAACATGTCTGAAGAACATTCAAGTCTTTCAGAATTCTGTGAAACAAGATAAATTTACACCACGTCTGTGAGTAAATGGACAAAGTCTGGCTGCCTAAAGTGTATCTGAACAGATATACCAGAGTCCTGCTGATCATACCTTGTCCCTGAGACTTGGGTCGTGGAACCACTCCAGGAGCTTCTTGCCCACGACCATGGGGCTTGAGAGGAAGGTCCTGTAGGTCAACAGGAAGTCCTCGATGTATGTAGGGTCCACCACTGAGTGCTCCTCTACGAGGTGCATGGTGAGACGCTCCGGTGTGCCCTGATGTTTAACAGAAAGACATTACAGGTGAGTGGCAGATCCTTAAGATGACTGCAACTGCAACTGAAATGCTAGCCTGCTTTACTCTATATGGAACCATGTACTAGATGGAACTCCTGCTTTATTAAAAAGCCTTAAAACTAGCATCAAGTACATACGGCTCACTGTGTTTACCGAGGTCATAAATCAAGTGTGAAATAAGGCCATCTTCTAATGGACTTCTTTTTTTGAGATTATGGGGTTTAAAGAAGCGTAGATTAATTGATTTTTAAAGGTTACCTTGATGACAATGTGCCCTTTCCTGGTGCCGGTGCGGTCGAGTTCACGGTGTTCCTTCACCATAACAATTTCTCCTTCCTCCTCAACCTTCTGCATGTTCTTCTCCACCTGGTTGAGGATGCAGCAGTAGTCCTGCTGGGCTATACACACAAACTGGACACAACAGAGAAACCCAAATTAGTGGGTGACTGAAAGAAACTTGTAAATTTACATTAATTATATACAAAGTGCTAGAACAACTTTAAGAACTATGTCTATCTCAATTGAAGGAGTTAAATTATGGAACAGACTAACAGAAGAAATAAAAGACAGTAGAAACATAAAACAGTTTAAAGTAAAATATAAAAACCTAATTTTAAATAAGTATAAGAATTAAGAAAATGGGGTTAACCCAGGACGGTAATGTGGCTGGTAATGGGGTTGTGGTTCTTTTTTGGGGTTTTTTGATTTGGTTTGTTTGTTTTTCCATAACTTGTGTATCTGCAAATATACACCTTCTGTATTTTTCATATGAAAGAAACTATACTGTGGTGGGGCTTGCTAATTTCTTGTTTTTGGTTTATGTATGTTTTGTTTTGCTTTTATTTCATATGTTGTTTGTTTAATTTAAGACTAAAAAAAAAAAAAATGAATGAGAGGTAAAACTTGAGGGGGTAGGGACAAATAAGTAAATACTTCTGCCTACTCCTTTTCAAACAAATAATGGAATGGTATTTTGTAATGATTGTGAAGGCACATGTTTGAAATGTTTGAAATAAAAATGAACTGAACTGAATATGTGCTTAATAGTATTCAAACGCAATAACTGGAAGATAAAGTGTTAAAGTAATATAACCTATAACATCTGATTGCATAGCAACCAAATGAATACATAAAAATAAGATAATGGGAACAATCTTTTACACCCCAGCCACCGACTTTAGCTCAGAGTTAGAAGAAAACCTTATGATCTTCCTCTTTTCATGAGCTGGCCTATCTTCTTTCATAATAGCTGCTCCACACGTTTAAAAGGAAGCTAATGCCTGCAGCAACTTTAGGTGTCACGAGTGCAAACACTTTCAGCACAAGTGGGTCACAGTGGGATTTAAAAACTGAACATGGCAGGGTTTGTACCCAAATGATGCAGAAGAAACTGACCTGTAAACCCAGGCAATACATTTGACCAACACCTCGAGCAGGAGTACTTAAAGCGAGGCTCTTACCTGGCAGTCGTCTACTTTGGTCTTCATGACACCTTTCATGTATTCTTTCTCCATGGTTGGTGACACCCCAAAACTATTTCCCATGCACAGGATTTCTGTCCGGCTGTCAGGGTACGTCACCTCCACCGAACCGTTCAGGATCACCGACCATGAGTCCAGCTGGAGCCATAAAACACAATCACAGAGGTCAGACCAAAAATAAATAAAGAAAAAGAAAGAAAACAAAACTAATACACTAACAGCTTCACACATCAGATTAACTTCAGTATAGTAACATTCCCAACAGCTGGTGTCCTTTAATGAGTCAAAGTTATTTATCAAAAAGAACCATATGTAGCAACTACAAGGGGATTGTTGCACTAACAGATGGTTTCTTATTTTCCTCAGAGGAATACAGAAAAAGCAAGAGGCTGTTGGTGCTGCCCAGGAAAAAAACAAGACTTAAGTAAGAAAAAAGGAGTTTCAAAGAGTATTAGTAGGGGCACATTTAGGTTTAATAACAATAATAATAATAAGATTTTCAGGATTTTCTGAAAAGCTGCCATTGTGGTTTCCTTAACCCTGACAGCAACAATGCACTCAATGAACCTTAAATTATTTATGACTGGACATTTGCTAATGTGGCTAGGCCTTAAAGGCATCCTATTGTATGGATGTATTACGGCGAAAAAAGCAAACTGCCACTGAAACAGCGTCCTGAACAGAGAGATGAAATAACTGAGGCCTGCTTTGGGCGCCTAAAGGATCCTAGAAAGACCCGCCGATAAGCAATGCCCACTATTCAAGTTTAATAGAGCAGAAAACAATATCAAATGGACGAAGAAAGATTCATTGGTGTGAAGAGGTGAGACTAAGGTTCAGTACCCACACACACACACGCACGCACACATATATGAATTAAATTTAACAATCACAAGACAGGATTTACGTGTGCACGAGTATGCACCAACACACACCTCTTCTCCATCATTGAGAACGATGGTGCCGGCGCGTTCGACCACAGCGAAAACCATGACAGCGCAGAGTTCCCTCCTCACTGACATGGTCATGTTGGCAAATGCTGGCAGTTGATGCATGAACTCCAGTAATTGCTCTGCGAGAGGAACAAAGGAGAGACAGCAGAGGAGTTTAGGAAAGGCATCAAAGAGACACTTGGAGGAGAGAAAGAGGGCGGGCAGCGTAGCGTGCACCTGGCGGGTCTGCACTGCCCTCAATCCAGCATCAAAATGGATCATCACCACAATTATATCAAGCCAACGGAGAAATCATTACGTGGACAAGACAAAGCCAAATATCAATTCTATTGATAAAAACTTTAAGGCAAGCAAGGAAAACTGCTGACAATTCACTCAACGACCTCTGTGCGACTTAAGGGAGTTATTGGAGACAACGAACCAGAAGTGAAATCATAGTGGGTGTGCTGTCAGGGAGGATCAGGCTTACAGCCAAATGTCCTCACACATCTCCATCCAGCCATGAACAGAGATGTACATCCTTCACAATGTGCTTTTAACAGATCTTTATGTGAATATTTTATTGTTAGCATAAAGTAATCAATTAAATTTGTCTTAATTAATTAACTTAAATAGTTTTGTGGTTCTTACAATATAACCCGGCAGAAACCCCCCCACATCTATACGCATAAACAAAAACAGGTTCCAAATGTCATATGACGGCTAGTATGACTGGCATTATGAAACAACAGATGAAAGAGGATGTAATATAGAATCATGTGGGAGAAAACCAAAAACAAAACATTTTCCCATGACTCCATGCAGGCCTGTGAAAAACTAAGCACACCCCATGAGTCAGTAGCTTGTAGAAGTGCTTTCAGCAGCAGGAACTTGAAGTCATCCTTTTCTGCATGACTACCAGTCTCTCAAGACATTGTGGAGGAATTTTGGCCCACTCTTCTTTACACCATTTCTTTAGTTCATCGAGGTTTGTTGGCTTCTGTTTATGCACAGCTCTCGTAGCCGAACCTAAGATGTGCTGCCATGCTTTTGTTGCAACGAGAGGTTTTCCCCTCGTAACAAACAAACCATACTTGTTAAGTCTTTTTGTATTTTCCTTATCACAAGTTTTCTTATGTTAACTGTGGCCTGCATAGTCTGAGATGCAGTGCTTGGGATTCATTTATAATTCTTCAAAGTTTCACTTAGCACATTCTGACCTTCGGGTGAATTTGCAGAGACGTTCATTCCTTGGAAAATTGTGTTGGTCGGTGTCCTCCAGACCACCAAACGACCCAAATTTCTGCTTTTCCAGAGGTGCTCACACTTGCTGATGATCAGTCAATCAAGTGCCTCTGATTAGCAGCACCTGGCTGCTAATTACACCTTTTTTTCCTGGACTCTCTACAGACCTTTGAAAATTTTTCTCACTACTGTAGACCAAAAAACTCTAAATTTTATGATGAAAACAATGAATTCTGAATTTGGTGCAAATGTATAGTTTCTCATTATTGAATATGTGATTGGATGCTAGATGCCCATGCTAGGTTTAATACAAGGTGCAGGACTTTCTGCAGCACGCCTACATTGATGCTCACAGAAAGAAAACACCCCTCTATACGCCATCTACCAACCAGCAGCAGTGTGGTGTACTGGTTGACCTGGGCTTGGCATGGCAACAGCGTCGTGTGAGAAGCTGCGGAAGCACTAAAAGTTTAATGCGCAGGGAGAGGTGAGGCGAGAGGATGTGCCAGCGTGACCTAGAAAAGCCTGCTGGCAAGGGGAGGGGGTACAGCAGGGAGATAAGTGAAGTGGGGGAGGGGCTGGCACTTGTTCTTACTCTCTCGCAGTCCACCAATGTATCATCCTCCCCAAGTCCACATCTGCCGCTAAGCTGAGTGTGCACACTTTTTTTTTTTAAAACAATGCCTATCATTTTTATTTGAGATGAATCGTAGCCTTAAGAGTTATGATACTGCAAGCCTGATGAGGCTTTGAGAATTACTCGAAAGCCTCGATCATGAGAGAAGCACAGACTTGAGATAAATGTAAATTTATGGCAACGATTTAAATAAGAAAGCAGGGAGTGGCTTTTTATAAAGCATAAATGAATCTAAAAATGGGACAATGGGGCTTCTGTTTAAATTGGTATTTTTCACACCATTCTCTAAAGACGTCTTCAAATATAGAACTCTCAGGCATGCACAAGAATAGGCAGGATATTTTTTCACAATAAACACTGCACGGTTGAATATTTACACTAGTGCTATTGAGCAGAATAGTCATGAAGAGCCAAGTAAATTCAATCCCTAGTTGGGTGCTCACCTATGTCATCGTCGGTCCTGTCCATGGGGTCCTTCTCCAGACAGTCCCGCACAATGTCCCGGCTCATGAGGGGGTCGGACGCTCGCTCGATGTCCTCTTCATCGTCGTCCTCCTCAGAGTCCACAGCGGTCTCTGGCAGGCCACTCAGGTCCATGTCACCTGGTTCGTTTTCTGTGGCCTAGAAAGAAACAACAGGTAAGCCATGAGTCGATGATAAACACGAGCAGGGACTCTGCGGCTCGGTGCAACATCAGCAATCCCGCCACCACGAGGCCAAACGCGTTCATCTATCCAGCTCCTTGTTCGAGTTCGAGAGTCTACTAGCGAGACACTGAAGGACCAACCTCCGTGCTCGTTACAGGGAAAGCTTTGAATTATCAGATAAAAGCTTGAAAAATAAATCCCCACCCATGTCAGCTGTCCAAACTGGGACAGAGTAAACATATTGCCAGTGAAATATTTTTTCCTTTTAAGCAGCGCATTCAACACACACATTGCAAGTCATTTTACAGTAAGAAAAAAAAAATCAGCTGTGACACAAAAAACAAATTCCTTTGTGCACATTTGACCCATTTCTTGAAACCGATAAGAGGTAATCAGTACAGTAGGAGAAAGACAGGCGTCAACACCGCATACAAAACAGTCTGCTATGCATAGTAACAAGCTAATTAACTCTCAACTTTCCTCCCCTCTTTTCTCCCCCACAGCAAACGCCACAGCCTGCCTCGCAGCCAGATCCTGTTCTTTGAAAGCGCAAGATGAAATATGTGCGAAGCCGTGAAAATGAACTAAGATGAGAAGCAGGCGTAATGCAATTACTTGTGCCTGAGCGATACCAGCGGAGTTCTTCTGCTATCATCAAAGAAAGTATTTCTAGAAATGACAGAGGGGCCAGATTGCCTGGTTCACACTCACACAACATGAAAACCATTTAAAGAGCAAGGCAAAGCAGTCGCAAAAAAGGCAACACAACATCGGCTCTGCTACCCCCCAACAGTGAACCCTCTTACCCAAATACGGTTCTCAATCTCAAACCTCTTAACAGAAAGAGAAGAATAGGTTGCCTTTGCAAACTGTCCGCAAAATCCCAGAGATAGACGCATCTTCATCTCCCAGACTGTCTGCTTCTAATTTTTTAATGCTCAGTCTCCCTGTGCTTGGTCTCTCTCACAAACCCTATGTCATTTCTCCTCAAACGCCATGTGCAAAGGGCTCTTTAATGATTCAGTGTCTGAATGGCCGTTTGGGCATCACCGGTCCACACCCTGGTGGGTGGAGCCTGCAAACACGATGAAAGTGAAGAGTCACAGATTAGGTATGGAGCAGAACACAGTACAGAGGAAAGAAAACCTAAATAAAATGAATGTAAACTCGTAACTGACAATGAAACTTCTTGCATAAAACTACAGAGGATCATGTGACCAGTCTACTTTAAAAACACTAGACTGGTTCACAACACTTAACAACCCACATAATGCAGCATTAGAAAGTCAAGGTTCTATACAACAATCAGTTCATAGCCAGCTGTCAAACATGTGTGTATTCTTTCATATTGCATTTAAAAACAGAGGGCCCGGCTGCCTCTGTGCTCATGCACGGCCCTTTTTTCATGCCATGCATGTATCAGAAATCCATAGATGTGCAGAAAGCATTCAGAATCAGTGGGCAAGTCAGGTGTTGTTAATATTTCATTAGGGCTATTCTTGGATCAATGCTTTTCAAAGTCCTTCTGAAGGACCAATTTCATGATTTATTCAGATACAAACAGTGCGCCATGTCGGCAGTGACGTGGGAATTACGTGGCGATAGCAGTGGAATAGCCTGGTGGTTCGACTATTCAGTGCTCCATCCACAATCTAGACTCCGGTATGCTCAGCAAAAATGTGTACAGTAAAATAATGTTTAACACAAGCATATTTCACCAACATCAACTTCACATGATCTCAAGTGTAAATTATGAAGTATCCTCTGATCCGTTTATTCAACACCAGCCCCAGCGAGCACTGCAAACATTCCTCGTTTCTGATGTTCTGCACATTTAAAATGTTTTTTTATTCTGAAACATGCAGGGTGTAACTTTATCTAATAATAAAAAAGCAATGTTGCATAAACCAACAGTCTTAGGAATCATGCTGTGCACTCATGGTTAGAATTTCAATGTTTTCTGTCCACATTAAAGGCATGTCTGCATGGTGTTCATTTTCTAAAGGTTTGTGATAAAAATGAGGAGAATCTTGTAGACTGGATAGCAAAAAAAGCCCAACACCTGCTTTATATAACAATTTCCACTTAAGCCTGGAAATGATTTGGAGAAGATAGAGAGCATAGAGTGCTCAAGAACTTCAACAGGAGCAGACAAAAAGAAAAATCCAAAAGCTTCAAAAGAGCTTCCGAACCACAGCTTCCCAAATCACAATCTGATGGAGCATCCATAGAATGTGTCTGTTCAAGCCTGATTGACAGACATCCCAGAAATTCAGAAGTGAGTAATCTCATGATTATCCTCTTGATTGACTGATGGATTGATTAAACCTTCTGCCTGTAAAGTGCCAGAAAATACAAGTTTCTTAAGCCAAAAGAGACAGGTTTAAATAGCCCGATGTGTCCAACTAACAGTCCAAATATAACAGTGAAATACAGAATAGAGCCAAACTTTGACTCGAAGGTATCTGAAGCATTTTGATTGTTGAAACGGTTAAAACAGAGGAAGCACGTATGAAGCATATAAGAGGTTCGTCATCGAAGCTAAGGAATTTAAATACAGTATTCTGAGCCAAAGTTACAAACAGCAGAGTAGAAGTTAAACCAAACATTATAGAGGCTGAATAAAAAACAAAACAAGAGAAAACAGAACAGTGTCTGTGATTCAGTGAGAGGAGAAAGAGACGGAGAGGGAAAAAAAAAATCAAGAGGCCGCCAAAGAGCTGCTAGCAGATGGTGCTAAGACCAGGATCACAGACTGGGGACAGTAGAGCCTGTTCAACCTGAGCCAGCCAGCCACAGCATGGTCAAAACATATACACACACACAGAGCTCCACAATAACACACCCCTCATATGCAATTAGACTGTTTGTATTCAGCATGCTGAATGAGTGCCCTGATGCACACCAACCACAGTCAGTCGAAGCAAACAGCACAGCCACAATCCTGCTTACAAACATAACACACATTTACAGACACACAGCAGGTGACAGAATTAGGAGCCAGTGGGGTGGGTGTGCTATGCTAAGCGGATTAGTTGCAGAGTTTGGGGCACGTCCACAATCAGTTGAGTGCACATACTTGAATTGGGTTTTAAGGGTTCAAATGTTTAACTTTGATTATGTTTTCATAACTACACCAGCAGAATTGAAAAAGCTTGGTGAGGGTGGGTGGATGGGGGTTGGATTGCAAGCAAACCAATCACTTTTGGTGCAGATCTTGATAACGTTATTTATAAACTGCTAAATTAAGCATTGGCCTTGATGAAGGATGGGCTGAGGGAGCCCATCCTTCATCAAGGCCAATGCTTAATTTAGCAGTTATACATATCTCAACACCACAAAACAAATTATGTGAGGCCTACACGTGCTAATATTTTAGCACAAAAATGCTCATCAAGTGCCGTCATTACACGAGACCGTATATCACAGCTTTGTGGGAGTCCTGTACTTCTGCTCTGAGGTGATGAAAGGCAGAGCTGGAGTCAGGATGTAGGCTGGACCACCTGCTTGCAGCCACCAGCCTGTCTGCTCATCCCCTGCTGCGTAGCAAAAGTCTCCCATTAGTGTCTTATAACATGTCTGGCAAAAAAGGCTTTAAATTCTTCCAAAGAAAATTAGTCCTCCTTAATGAGACTAATGCACATTCCCAGAGGTATAGTCATCATTTCACAAAAAGCATCATGCAAATCAATGTTTTTTCTCATTATTTACAATTCATCACAAGGTTATGTCGAAACAAACCAGCTCAACGAGTATTTGTTAATGGAAACTGCAGGAAAACACCTGATAAGTCTGCCTCGTCTAATGAGGTGAACAGAAAACTAGTCAGGTTAATACAAACACTGCAAAGCAGAGGAAACAAACTCAGTCCTGATCAGAGGGGAACAGCTACACTTTTAATGCTTAACAGTTGATGCATTATACATTTGGTTTATTATTACCACACAGACTGAATATAAAAGATGGACCTTGCCACTGTGATGAAGTCTCAAAGTGAAAATTTTGATCATTGTTATTTATGTTCACATCAGTGACTGAGAAACCACACACAATAAAACGACATGTTTCTACGGTAGTGGTTTGCCAATCACAGGTATGCCCAGCTTGATTTATTGTTTACTTTAGATGTAAAGTAATCCACAAAATGAACATGATACTGTATTAAATATGGTTTGAAACTGGAGCCTGAGAATTTTATCTGATTAACAAAATGCTAACCTAAGCCATAAATAAAGTGAAAAGTAGACTTTCATAGACTTTTATATAATCAGATTTCTCTTTGCAACAGTCATCACCCCAGCTGATCTTTGTAAAGAAGGCAAATATTAAACTTGTCCACTTTTGAGACATGGAAATTTCATCCATCTTATTTATTAAGTCTATGTGGCTGCAGTCAGGTAAGCTAACTGGCTGTAGCTTCATATTTATGGCATGCTCATGAGTGGTAGTGCTCTTCTTATCTAACTTTTGTCAGTAATTCCAAAAAGGCCCTAGCTAGACTGATAAATGTTTTAGCATCTTTACGATTTCCTCTTGCTCAGCTATGGCTGCATTAACTAGTTAAACTACCATGCACCTGCTTAGCTATCCAAGGGAGTCCAAGCTGGGGATCCAGCACCAGGGATGGGAGGACTTACCTGGTAAATGTCTGACAGGCTGCTGCTTCCAGAGTCGCTGGTGATACTACATCCTGAGTGGCTTGAGGAGACGTGGGTCACCTGTGGGTGTAAGCCGTCGGCCAGGTGAAGTCTGCTGAAGTCTGCGGGGAGCTGCACATACACACACAACATACACACAGATGGTCAGTATCTGCCAGCCCAGAAACCGCTATTGGTCATTCACACCAGCACTCGTGCTGACTGCCAAACATTGGATGCAGACTTAGCAGCATGTGTGTCTAAAAATAGATAATTAAAAAAATGAAGAAATAGAATTATGTTTCCCCGCTTCATTTGATAATAAGCAAAGACAGACTTTCTGCTGTAAAACAATAACGTATCCACTTTAATTTTAATTGGAAGGCAGTCTGAAAAACATTCAATTTGCTACAAAGAAGATGATAAACCCCTTTTTATTCATTAATAGGAACAAAGCAGTTATTTCACAAGAAAAATATTAATCAGAGCTTAAACAAGAGCTCAGCTTTGCTTTAATAATACATTTTGTGTAAAGGAAAGGCAGAGCCAAAAAGATTTTAATTAAATAACCCAACATTTACAGAATGTGTCAAAAATATTTAGTTTTAAAGTTTGTCTCATTTTCGAAATCCTTTGGTTTACTTTAGAAGAATACTACACCTATTAGACAAACGCATGTAAGAAAATAGGTTACAAAACTGAAAGGGAGTAGACACTCGGGATTAAACGATAAGATAATCATTGTTTTAAATACAGCAAAGGAGCTCCTTTCCTGAGACCAGCAAAAAACAAACAAGCCCTGCATACATCAAGAAAACACCCTCATTAAGGTACTACGAACTTGAGTAAACTAAATGAATACTGGGCAGTAATGGGGGAAACCCCTGAGTAATTCATGCGGTATAAAGTGCTAGAAAGCCCAGCCGTAATTAGCCACATTGTAAATGAGCCAACCCGCTTCTCCATGGAAATGACCCCAAAATGCAAAATACATCAGAAATCCTCCCACTGCTCAAGTTTTAGGAGGAAGATGAATTAAAAATAAGAAGCAGTTAGAACTGCTACAACTTCAAAGGTTTATTTGAAGTCCGCAGATGCTGTATGGTTTCTGTATGTGTGGCGTTAGAGTGGAGACAGTCGACAGCAAACACAGCAGCACAGATTTCCATAATTGGTAATGATTTAAGGCCTAAACTTATCAATTTAATGTCCTGGGACTTTGGAATCTTGATCCATTTATTGAAAGTTTTTCTGCTATTTTTTTCTATAGATAAAATAATTCAGGTATTAGCTCAGAAAATTATTATTACACTGACATAATTAATGTTCAACTGCTGTCCTATGCATTTAAAATCCAACCTGATGGATCAGTTGTTAAAATGTATGATATACTCATTGATTATAGACCACCTGAAGCCCATAGAACATAGCTAACATTTGTATTTATTTCAAATGAAATAAATACAATGTGTTTGAATCACACTCATCAAATCCAACTAGAATATCAGAGTGGTGAATTATGATTTAATCAAACAGCATAAACTGGTTCATGGTGTCTCTAGACTTGACTATTTGATGGCTAAATGTTTTATTTACCAATATACATCAGATACTCTGCAGGGAGACTGTTAGCTCTGGGGCATGCTTCAATTCCACTTCTTGCTGTGGCAGAGCATTAATATTAGATTTTTAACCTGAAAAGTCAAAGTGGGTCGATTTAACTAGTCTGCTCCAGTGAGGAAATCAGCCAAATCTAAACATCTTGAGATTGGGTTTGGAGTTTTAAATTTTGATAGTAAACAAGATTTTAAATGTAATTTATGTTCAGTGATTTTTTTCACCAAATGTTTCCTCACTTGACAGTAAAAACGTTTTTACTCAGCTTTGATAAATGGTGATGAATTAGGGTGAGACTTTGAAATTTTAAAGAAAAAAACCCAACAACTTTCCTTTAACAGATCCTGACGTAGAGGTGACCAACAACGCTTTCAGCTCTTCATTTCTAAGCTATGAAAGGTTAACTCATCTCTGAAATTCAGAAGTCTGGGTATCAACATCATCCACCAATTTGGGATGCAAATAACATCTCTGCCTCAGATTATTTTGGAAACCAGCCTTGAAGTCCCACTTGGATGACAAATGGAGCAGATTGGATAGAAATGCATCTCGGGATCTTCATTTGCAAGTAAATAGGTCTGAGCCATCAGCTGCTCTTGAATGTACTCAATGAAAACATCCATCGTCACAGCTCCTGAAGTGCTCATCTGCATTACGGCTTAATGAAAGAGTTTTTGAGAATGGAAGTGTTTTGCTGCCAGAACGATCGTTGTGTGATAGATAGAAGAAACTAGTTTTGACTAAAAGACATCTTAACATTCATGAGGCAGAGTCACAATAAAACTGAAGGGCTTGAATATGTTGGAGCACTGAACTGATTTGGAAGTTATTTGGAGACCTTTGTGAGTGAAGTTTTAACCTGAGACATATCAATTCACAAAGCGCCTTCATGTGTCAGTGACAAGAGACCAAGAGCCAGACAGTGCTGCTCCTGTGGCACCGAGGTGTGATGTGATTACACTGTGTCAAAGATTGCCATCACGATTAATTATCTGGCTGGCTGCACCAACCAAAATGGTCGACCGGAGGGCCTAGTCGCTCTCTATCCCGCCTCGGGCTGCTTTTTTTCACTCCCTCATCTGGTTGACTTCACCCTGAGTGCCTCCAGCTGACTTCCACAATATTACTGAACAAATATTATCTGATGAATCTCTTTTGTCTGTTTGTATCTGTAATGATGAAGCCTCTGCACATTTCCTTTTGATGACTTTTATGGCATAATACGTGACTCGTTGCAATACAAATTTCAGACATAAGGTTATATTGGAGCTTTAGCAATTTATATTTAAGCTTAGACATTTTTTGCTAGAGTGATGTAGCCTTGAGGCCTGCCATCAACGTCACGTTTATCCCAAAGGAAATTTATACTCTGGGATTACAGCGAAGCTGGAAGCGAGGAAAGCTTGGCCTCAAATACACACCAGTGAGGTACATTGTTGCTCTTACATGCTCCATTATCATTAACAAAGCAGCACTGCATTTTATTTTGAGTTGATTTCCGGGAGTACTGAAATGCAGATAACTCTGCACCTGAAAACAGTCCCTGAAATATGAACAAGTCTAGTTTTTTTTGAGGGAAAAAAAAAGGCTTTAAAATGTCTAAAGACAATTTGCAGGAAAAAAACAAAACTTGGGGCTGAGCACCACAGACAAACGAGAAACTAATGGGAAGGGCTCTGATGCATTCTGGGTTGTGTTACAGTACCGGAAACACAGAAAAATCTAAAACCCTGTTCTTTACAAATACAGATTATTAAAAGAAAACAAAAAATCTGCATCTAAAACACCACACAAAAACATACTTTGATAACAAGTAAACAATTCGGAAATATTTTTTAACATACAGTTAGGGAGAGTGCACAGAGGTTAAGTGAATATTGTCATTTTTGCGAGTACAAACAAAAATGACCATGTAAGATTTGTCGATATTATCCCAACTGGTTTCCACAACCAGGCAAAAAAGTCCCCCCTCCTCCTCCAAAAATAAACAATAACAGAATTAAAAATAAATAAATAAATGAATAAATAATAATAATACACTTTAAAAAGGGGAGCACAACAAGCCCCTCCCCCTGGAAAGACCCAGAGATAAAGGGAGGACCAGAAAGCAGGATAAAGGGAAAGGATAATAAACACTTAATCCTTTCTCTACACTCATTTAGGTCAGCCGTCTGTCAGTCAATAACCCAGGGTCCATGCAGTCCACAAGCATGCGATCCATCGACTTATTTGACCCAATGGCATCCACGAGACTGGGCCAAGATGGATGACAGAGCAACAATAATGACTCTGACTCATTAAGTATTTTCAATTAGCAGCATGATGATACGGTATTGTACATACATGGGTTGTTAACCCCAACGGGTATGCACAATCCATAGTAAAACATAGTTTATTAAATTGGTGTATATTGGTGACAATAAACATCTGCCACAGTGTGAATGTGTTTCTATTCTCCTACCTTAGTGTATATAGGGCTTTCTGTGCTCCACATTCACTGTTCTCTGGCAAACAAATGAAGTGAACTCTGCAGAAGTGCGAGCCGAAAATACGTACAATCAGCTGTCACAGGAGGATTAAGCGTCGCTCTAATGCTCGAGCCACAACACCGAACTCTGCCTACATGTGAGCAGATGTGGTGCTCCTTAAATTACACTGCAGACCTAATGACCTAGATTGCTGGGTGGAAACCCTGGCTGGCTCTCAATCTCTTTACTGCCTTTATATGCTGGGAGTGAATCTCTGCTGCTACACTAGACTTCCGTTCTAGAGGGTCACCAGTCTGCCACAATGGAAAATGCAGCTTTTAACTTCCACTGAAAACAAATTTCAGTGGTTGGGTTTAAATTTTGGACAAGAAAACCCCCAAACAAACCAAAAAAACAAAACAGAGGGATTTTTTTAAGATTCATTTCTGATTTTCTGCTGGTGAAATAGCTTGAAGCTGTGCTGCTCCTTTATACATTTCACATGGGGTTTAAAACTTTCTCTGCTTGTTACAAAATGGAAAATTAGACAACCTGGATGCCTAAGAGGCAACAGGCACATCCCAGAGTTTTCCCTGACCATAGTGGCAGCTTCTCGCTTTCCTGAGCCTCGCGGATCAAGAGATTAAAATCCTTTGGGCAGGGTGTCCGATTAAATGGGTTTGATATGCTCTCTGGGCTTTCCCTTCCCCAGATACAGCTCCACCAGTCAGTAACACACAAGTCAGCAGTTAGATAGGGAGAAAATATTACCTACAATGAGGCAATCCACTATATTGTCATTGGAATCATTTTTTTACCAAATGTCAAACACTGTGAAAGGTTTTTCTGCCGAAGTGCAATATTACACTTCTAAAAAAAATAAAAAAAAATAAAAAATAAAATGTTTTTTCTTTACGAAAAGTAAAAAACAAAAAAAGACCCCAAGCTTTTTTTTATTGACATTCAAGATGAATAAAGGCACAACGTATTATCTGAGAAAACGTTTGGATATTGCTCTTCAATCTGTGGAAATCAATTTTTCCTCTCAAATTTTGTAAGTGCTGTTCTTCCATCACCAAAAGATCCAGTCATAAAGCCTCTTCAAAGCGCAAGAATTCAACATGAACTATTAGTTAGCAAGTAACTTGTTGCAATAAAGATAAATGAAACCATACGTTTTCATGGGAAAGATAAGCAATGGTGATGATAGTGTGATTGCTGTAAGAAGATCTAGTGGCTTTTATTGACTCTACCCATGGTGGGTTTCCTGCTGGGATAAGGGACTATTTACACAAGCCTTCATTTGTATGCTAAAAACATAAGAAAACAAAAGTCAAATGAAGGGGGTAAGACGGTAAGAAGAGATAAGGGCAAGTTTGATACCAAAGCTAAAGATCTTTACAGAGCTTGTGAAAAGGAATTAAATTAAATTAACAACATTTAGTCTGAAAATTGGAAGAAAAAGAGTAAGATATAGATGATGAAGATGATCCCAATTACTGTAGTCTACTTTCTGTAATCTTCCATTCTTGCCCTTTTGTTAATTTACTTAATTGTCTGTATAATTTGTCTAACTTTTTGGTTAGACAAGTGCGATGCGCTCCAGACTCTAAACATGTTTTGGCACTTGAAATTCTTCTATCCTGCCAGCAACAACGCTTTAATTAGAATTATGTGCTACTTGACAGCTGTTTGGCCCCTTCCTCATTAACAGTGATTACAGCAATCCTATAATAAATGATTTAAGATCACAAGTGTGTAAAGCACTCTTTTTCTGCTCTGTGGTGTTTGCTAGATTTCTGGGAAATTAGTCAATTTATTCTCTTAAAATTAATTTATATGCAATGACTGAAGTGACAATGAACATGTTTATTTGGAGAGATTTTTTTAAAAAAAGAAGAGTATAGGCCTAAATATATGTGCCAATCATTAAAATATGGAAAAGTGCTAAAAGGCACAGCAGCCATAAGGTGCTATACTGTGTATGCATTGCAATGGCTTATATCCTATTAAAATGACAGTGTAGCTATAGGTAAGACATAAGCTTTAAAGATCTGCAGATGGATAGTTGCAATTGGGGGGAAAAGAGAAGATGTTTAATATGCCACTTTTTTTTTTTGGGGGGGGGGGGGGGTCGATTTTGCCCACATTTGTATAAACAACTTCATATGAGTATTGTTAGGGCCTTGGTCACCTACAGGCGTCCCTGAGGGAAGCAGCATAAACTGAGAGGGAAGAAGATGAGCCATCTCATCTATGGTGACATGTCCATGTCTATTATAGGAATATTAAGGTGATTTTTCGTTAAGCATCTGTGCTCTGCAAACCAGGAAACGTCCATCAGTGTGATTTACGGCCCTGTCTCTGTATGTGTGTGAATGGATGTGTGCGGTCGCGATGTGTGAGTGAGGCCAGCGGCGCTGACAGTCGATCTATCTGCTCAGGCCTCCAGTGTCTGCTGGAGCTGCCGGCTGCTTCCAGCACCACGGACAGCGCCACCAGCAAGAAGCCGGTGGTTCAAACTAGAAGCAACTTTAGCGAGGTAATAAGGGAGGGAGAGAGACGGGGGGCAATTAAAAACACCCAACATCCTTTCTGTGTGTTCTCGGGCTGAATTAACCATTTTATGCTTTAAAATAACTCATCGTGCATCAGTCTCTGTAATGCGACCCGGCTGTAACAGCTCCTGGAGCCTAAAAGGTGGGCTAACTGAATTTAGGGGAGCTCTCTGAACACATGACATCATCTCCCAGAAAAGGAAAAAAAAAATACACCCGGGATTCAGGATTCACTGCTTGCATCTCCGATGCAAATAATACCTGGCGAAGCTAATTTCACTTTAGCGACTTACGATTATTCTTCACGTTCACTGCGTCGTTAAACGTGATGAGAAAGATGTGTCGGTCATTAAAACACAGACACGGGCTACATCTGCAACGATGTGTTCGTGTTTGACCACAGGAAAATAAGGGCTACTGTTCAAGGGCCTTCGTGGGTGCAACGTGGCACGGAACCATTACTGACCTCGCTCTGATTTTTTATTTTTAGAATATTTTATTCTAATGTCCTGGGAGATCGATAATGTAAGATTCACGCAGTTGTGCGCGTGTCTGCGCGCGTCAGTGACAGCAAGCACATGGCGGCCGTTTCTAGTACAACACACTGACACACATCGGAGGCTCGACGGTGCAATAATCAGCTTGTGATTCGGGTTTCTGATGCGTCCTTGGTCTGCCCTGCGTTCATTCATCTTGTGCAGGCTCGATAGAAATCTGATGCACATCCATTATACGGCCGGTAATCATATCTACGGGGTCATAAATGAGGGCGAGAGACAGAAAAAAAGATGGAGAAAAAAAACGCTGCAAGTCGATAGGCTACTTACCGGGGTTTTATCTTGCTGGCTCGGGACTCCATTGCTGTCTGATGCTGCTAATGGTTTCATAATGAAAAAATGTTCACCGGGCTAAAATCTAACATCCCGGACCTGCTCTATGCTACAGCATAGACCCTCATTTTCATCCAAAGCGACCTGCCCTTTCCCCTCCCTCAGCTGCGCCGTCTCCCTGGAAGGAGGCGGCGGCGGCTTGTCAGTTTTGGGAGTATCCGCTGTTCCTCGGTCTGATTTGACACTCCAAACCGACACCACCTTCTGCGTTTATTCCAGCCACCCCGCTTCTTCCAACAGAAATATCTTAAAATCACCGAAAAGGAGGAGGAGGACAGAGGGGGAAAAATCCTTTTATCCAAGCGAAGAAAAACAGCCAGCGTCTTCTCTCCGCGCACTTGCCAATCACATCTCCAACCGGAGAGCAGCGGCGCGCGATAAGAAAGCAGAAACAGGGGAAAAAGATGAGAAAAATGGCTGACAACACTTTCACTCACGTTTGCTCCCTCCGCCTTCCTTCCCTCTCTATCTCCTTCTCCCTCCCTCTCGCGAAAGTAAAGCGACACACGCGAAAACACACACGCACGCCTTTATGCACCATTAGATTATTTGAAGACCGAGACGCCTGCAGCCTCCGCCGAGGTACTGTACGTTAAACCCAGCGGTTTGTTTGTAACGGGAGCAGGGGGATGTGTGTATGTGTGTCAGTGGTGGTGGAGGAGGGGGAGGGAGGTGGTGGTGGAGGAGGGGGAGGGAGGTGGTGGTGGTGGTGGAGGAAGAAGAGGAAGGGGGGTGGGGGGATAAGGACCTCCTCCCTGCCTGAGAGTGATGCTGTCAGAGCAGCCACTATGGCTGTGCTCATCTGGAGGACTTACAACACCCCAGCTCTGATAGAGAGATAGAAGAGGGTGGATGATTAAATAAAAATGAGGAAGATGGATGAAAAGCAATGTCAAAGGAGAGATAGAAGGTGATACACAGCTGAGAAGTGGGAGGAAGGCGATAAGTCCAAAAGGTAAAAAGAGGTAGAGGGAAACAGAGGGATGAAGAATTGGTTGGTAGAGAAGAGCACAGTGGAATAATGCCATTATCCCTCACTTCAGCACCAGACCATGGCTGGAGCTTGTTGGCATAGAAACGGAAAAAGGAAAGCCATTTCCTGGGTGGAGAGACGGCAGCACTTCCTCCTGAGTGTGAGAGTAAAATATGGAAAGAGAGGAAACAGTAGCATTGCTTCTCCGGAGAGGCGAAAGCATTCACAGGGGGCTCACTGCAGGAACACAGACTGGCAGCGATGATGTCACACTGTCACTCAGCTGGAATAGCCATAGCAACTGGGTGAGCACGAGCCCCCTGCACCCACCCACTCATCTACCCATCCAGCCCGCTACACACCCTCTAGGGCCTTCAGTTGCTGTGGCGACGGAGGCAGCAAGACATGCTGAAATGGAGGCAGGGAGGGGAGAGAGCGCATAAAATAGAAAAGTGGCAATAGACTCTTCCACTTCACTCAGCTGTACTACAGCGAGCTGCAGCATCACCAATCAAACACACAGCATTACATTTTGCTTTCTGAGAGGAAGAAAAGTACTTCTTATATGTGTGTGTTCAGGTGGGAGGCCATGCCTGTGGAGACTCTAGATACTGGATAAATAGAAGGCTCTCTCTCTCTATCTATATATATATATATATATAAAGGTCTGCTGACAGACTGAGATATGAGGAGGACTACACAATGACAGAAACTGCACCACAGGGAACAATGAGGATTTAGACAGCAAACCAAAGGCAACAAACTACAGGGCAGCTTACTACTCGCCACAAAACAACAGGAATTAAGCTTAGAAACAACACGCAGAGCACAAAACATTAAAAGAAGAGTCGTGTCTGTTTACACGTTATCTATACTCAACAGCAGATTAAACTATAAAATCACATAGAATCTTGAATAGTAGATATACCATTTATTATCATTTATTCTTTTGGTCATTGTTCAGTTATCATTTTCCTGCATTGTTGCAGGTCTCAGTCATTTTGTCACCACCGTCTGTTTTTTAGCATTTTGCAAAACTGCTGGAGGAGGATGAATCTGTTCCCTTTCGGCATCAATGCATCACTTTGTTACACAACATGAAACGAGAAATATTACTAACAAATTTATTTTTAGGCACATTAACTAAAACTGTAAACTTTTTTTGTGCTTTTTTTTTAACTTCACTTTAATATAATGTGTATTTTTTGGTTCTGGACCGTGGACAAAACAAAACATAACCTGGAGGTATCATGCAGAAGCTGTGACAGGCAGTATCTTTGGCATTTCATAGCATCACAAATGAATCAAAAATGAAGCAGTGCTTTGCTGCAGCTCTATATTATTCACACCCATAAGCAGGAATCATAATATGATTTTAGAGCCTCATACTTAAGATCGATCTAAATGGTGCAAACAACCATTTGTAAAGCCCGTGCAATATAAACTTAATTTCTGACAAAGACTGATGAACATTTGAAAATGAAACAATAACTAATCCAATAAAACCACAGACATTATTTTTTCATGTATGCAGACAGCTGATGCTGTAGCCTTTTAGTAAAGAGTCTGGCTACTCGCTTCAGACAATGCTTAGAAAGCAGCGTACTACACGCTGGTTTTGGAGCTGCTCCAGTCAAAGCAATGGGGATGTGAGTGGGAGGCGGAGAGGGGGAGGGAAGCTGGAGACCCGGTATGACATCACCTCTCCTGCCCCGGAGCCATGATGTAATGTATCAAAACAACCAAAAAGCTCAGGTGCTTGGCTGTGCAGCCCAGTCATTAATGTCTCCAACAATTGCCGGCGGGGGGAGGACCAGGGCATCATTACATCACCTCGGCAACGTGGTTGCGTCTGGGGAATATTAGACCCTCCCGCCCAGCCCCCCTTGCTTAAAGCTTTCATAGCAAGCTCATTTAAAGGAACAAACAAGCCAATTAATCATTTTTTTGTGACTAATCACAAGCTCAAGGTAAAGGGAAAGAGGCAGGTGAGCATCGATCTTGGGAGATTGTCAGAGTGACATGAAAAATGCTACTTGAAACACCAGTAATGAACTTGATCTCAATTGCAGTGTGTGCTAAATGCACGAGGTGGGTGAGGGGCCTCATCTGCCATTTGTAAACCGCCTGTGAACCCAGTCAGGCTTCAATTGTTCCATGCATTTATAGGGAAAGGCCATGTGATTGTGTTGTGCCTGCTGATATGTGGCATTAGGGCAATAAAAAACTCATTACACTGCTGGATCAAACACCCCTGCATAGACATGACACACAAGCACAGCCAAGTATTTCAATGGCGATAACAGCATAAGGCACTCAAAAATCAAGCATTTTCTTGGCACCAGCAAAGCAGAATCAAATTGTTCAGTATCACAGCAACATTTAAGAAAACAATAATGCAAGAGAAAAATGCCTTTCTTTGCCAAATCCCAGACATACAAGCACAAAATCAAACCAACCAGCACTGCACGACTGAGGTGTAGTTACTCAAACTTTAATGTCATCACCTCATGATCTTTCTTTTGGGATAGTTGCAAGCAGATTGAAGACACATGGTTAAAACAACATCACTGGTATTGCAGATGACTGAGCAATTGAGGATTTCACAGACATTTCTGTCCACTCAGCTGATCCCACAGTAAATCCTAGTTGTGGAGGAGTTGCCCACCCAAGACGTTTAAAAAAAAAAAAAAAAACTTTATTAACCTGATTTACTGGCACACAGTGAATTGAAGGTTGTCACCACAGACCACTAACCTCCTTTAATGCACACAAACATATTTTTTTTTATCAGAAAAAAAATCAGAACAATAAATATGACAGGAGTTATTCTTTTTTTTCCTTCAAAACAGATTACTGTGTGTATGATGCATTATCTTTAGGACACCCTTGAAGTTCTAGAAAAATCTGAAACAGACCTCTTAAGTACTACACCTGTTAATGTATACTTGTCTTTTTGTCTTAATTGATTTATTTGAATTAAAAAAGCAAAAAAAAAAAAAAAAAAAAAAAAACAACGACTTGCTGTTATGCTCATAAGATGACTAAAAGAAATTCCATAGGATCAATCAGCCACAAACACCTTATACATCAGCACTTTGTGGGAGACACACAGTGGCCATTAGAGGATCAAACTCAACATACTTTGATTTATTGATCTGTCTCTGACCTTGTTCGGTGAATTTGTAACCCCGTGTGTAGAGAGAACACAGCGCATTAATCCTTGATGCCGGTCCCATTACGCTGGCTCTAAATAACTTTGTTAGAACGCAAAAGATGATCTAATAAAGAGACTCCATTTTCATACTTGCTACAGCCCGAGGGATCATTTCATTTTTCAAGCTGTTATCACCTCCACGCTGCTCTGAAAATAATTTGACACAAACTCAGGCAACCAGGCACATCTGAAAGATTACACTTGTAGGTTCACGGGGGCATAACATCTGTTGTGCCCGTGCACCTGCTACAAGGTGCATAAACAGGAAAAGTGAATCAAAAGACATGCTTTCAGAGAATAAGCAACAAAGTGACAGGTTGATCAGTGACTAGAGGTTTCCGGATCAAGTTAACGACTGACTGTAGAAGCTGGAAGTCGTTAGCCCTGAATGCTGTGGGAGCGAGCCTATTGATGTGGTTTTAGTGTCACAGTTACAACTGCATGTGTCGACTCATTCTTAATCAGTGGAAATAAGATAATCTTTAACCATAAAAGTTCAAATGTACCTGAAAAGCTGAAACTATACAATTAACAACTGATGGACACTATCAACTCATTATCAGTAAAATCCCAAATGCAGCATACAACGCTATTAGGATCAGCTAAATTCAAGATATTTATAGGGTCTTTATGTACCAATTAGCAAAAATATTCAAATCAATCAGTGTTCACCTGGATAGGATGGATCAGATGGATGGACTGGCATTCATGTGGATATTAACTTGACAGTCTATAACATCATAAAGCCTTTGCAGACCAAGCTCACACCCTGATGGCAATGACGTCAAACTTGTTTCTCCCCAGAGGGACAATGGATTCTGCCACACCACAAACACCGTTTAGAAATGAGTAGAAGGAACATGACCAAGACCAAGGTGTTGGCGCAGGGCTGTTAAACACTATCTTATCAAACATCCCTGCAAAATGTGGTGACTGGCACTGGCCAAACAAAGATGAAGCTGACAGGAATCAGATTAGCTTCGGAAGTATTTAGTCATAAGAAAAGACTATCAATATTCCTTCTATGGAGACCATCAACGTTTGCACATTCTTCCAAAACAATCCATCCAAGAGCAGTTAAGATATTTCAGTCTATACCAATATGATGGACAAACAATCTGGCTGACACTGACGTTAATTGGGCTGAGAATTTACTGTGAGATCTTCAGTAGACCTGCAAACCGTAGCAGATGATACAAATCCCATTTGTACAACTACCTTCACTGTGAGAACTATTCTAACAATTTCAATCTGTTGAGTTAGAGGGAAGAGTGCACAATGACTAGTTAATAGAACCATAATGAGACACATGGTCATTATGTTAGGATTTAAAACCGGCTTCATACTTTAAATTGCTGGAAAGTGTGCAGAGTCAGATACAAATGGATTAATTGTTCGTATGGAATTTAATGCACCTTCTGAATTACCTTTTAGATTTCAACACTTCATTGCCTTTTACAAATTTACATAAGAAGATATTACCTTAAGCAAGTCCTATTCTTCAATTTTATTGACGGATCATGGTTCACATCAGTATCAATTCAGTGTCACTGACATTTCAATATGAGGAGGTTTAATAAAAGGCTGATTTCATGTCTGTATGCAGGTCTGTCATTTCAAACAGAGCCAAGAAAAATAACACTAAACCACAATCATCACATTCCCACTTTCTCAGCTTTTGGACAGCTTTAGGGAAATGAGTTGGTGAGATAGTTGTCATTTCACCCCTTATTTACCCGGTCACTACAGTAAACAAATCTAACATTTGTTTCTAATTGTTTGGAGAGATTTTGATCAAATTTAAGTGATAAACACCATTAAAAAGACGCCCAGAGCACCATGTTATCATCGCTGTGCAGGCTCATTACCATTGAAATAAATGTCATCTGTCAAGCCTTTTGAAAATACTCAACTTTCAAAAAAGGTCTTTGAATGTCAAAACTGACATGAAAAGCACATCAAATGTCAGCAAGCGTGTTCTAGCACACTGCTTGAGAAATGAGGCGCAGCCTGTAAACGAGTACCTGATTTTGTTCGCTTGCACGAGGCAGCGTTTCAGCTGTATTATCAGGTCTGAACTCTCCCAAAATATCTGCTCTATTTCCATCAAAGCATAATGTTTGATATTTTGCTATTAATAACTACAAACACTGATTGTGTCTCTGTAGTCCATGCTGGGAAAAGAGGCGTGGGTGTTTCATTTCAGAGAAACAAAGGAAACTTAAGCTGCAGCTGCAAATGAAAATGCATATTTATTACATTACATATATACATATATAACACTACAGAAAATAAAAGGGATGATCATTTCATTCAGCAATGACCATAATCAAGAGACTGTTGAGATTTTAATTACTTTAAAATAAGCAGAACCTTTGGGGCTGAAGCGGTGTGCCGATTAATCAGCTGCTCAGAGAATAAACTGGAAACGAGGATTTATTATTTGTTTCAGGTTAAAACAATTATTTGCTAGTGTACCAAGTTTATTATATAACTCATAACATTATCTGTCTACATTTTTTAAAATCTGACAACACCATTTAAATATTATGACTGATCTGTATATTTTATGGCCCAAACGATGAATGAATCAATAATTGATAAAGAACATAATTAAGTCAGGCAGGAGATAAGAAAGTGTAGGAAACTGTTTCTCTCTTCCTTGGTGTAGTGCCTATACAACGCCTATTTTGACACCGGGGCTTTTGTGTCCCTGCGCAGCTGAAGCGGAGCAGGTTGTCACAAAGGACAGCTCTAAAAATAGGAGCTCGGCTTTTCTGCGGCCGAAAGTGGCAGGTTTTGTTCTCTCTGCATTTATCAGCAAGTCTGACTGCTCAACACTTTGAGCCCTGATCTTTTCAACCTCTTTGTCATAATCCATTTCTGCTTAAACACTGCAGGACTCTGTGATGAAATACTGAGATATGATATATAGCCTTCCTCACCTATTGATAATACTATGTTTGTACACTTTGCGCTGCATAAACTGCTCTTTTAGAGGTTAGATAGGTCTCGAAATAGCTGTTTTACACTTTTCAAAGCCATCATGATCGAGCAATCCTGCAGCAATGGCAAGACCAACCAGAACCACACCCACACAGCAGGAATAATAATCCAAAATTTGATCATGCTGATGTTGTGATAATTCAAT
This sequence comes from Neolamprologus brichardi, assembly GCF_056152115.1. Taxonomy (NCBI): domain Eukaryota; kingdom Metazoa; phylum Chordata; class Actinopteri; order Cichliformes; family Cichlidae; genus Neolamprologus; species Neolamprologus brichardi. Next base: position 5,381,029 of record NC_142105.1, on the reverse strand, counting down.
TGGAGTGTGTGTGGTGCAGACTTCACCCTTTATCAGCCTTCATGCCAGGAAGGGGATGTATTTATTAAGGACGTCTACTACTACCTACAGATATGAGGGAAGAGACGCAGATAAAACCACCAGGAGAAGCACAAACACAGACATCTAGAACACACAGACAGAAGAAGAAACACACCCACACTAGGAAACGAGACATAACACTGTTAACAGATACGGTACCTGGGGTTTATTGCATTCCTGGAAGCCGGTTTAAGGAGAGCGCCGTGGAAAAAGGAGAAAAGATGAAAGTTATCAAACATGCCACTTGCCAGTCGAGTGAGAAAAAAGTCGGTAAAAGCTCCACGGCTATCTATAAATCAACCATTTTCAAGTTTCTATTGTTCTGTTACTTGACAGTTTTTCTATATGATTAAATTCTATTATGACAAGAGTTCCCATGTTAAGGCAGATAACTTCAGCCAAAGTGTATCTCCTCTGAAAACAAAGATGATATCGACCTACATGGCAAAATCTTTCAAAATCTTAGGACTCGACAGCCTAATTCATCTTCAAGGTGAAAATATAACTTTCTCTGTACTCTTAGACAAGGACTGTTATAAAGAACACACATTCACTTGCATCATTATTCTGCCTTGCACACACATACCTCAGCATGCCTGTAGACTACTGAACAGATCACTTCCAACTGCTGGGTTTTTTTTTTTCCTTACCACTGCAGGCTAATTTGGATCTCTAAGCAGACAATAAGACTCACTGGGTTTTCTTTAAAAATTGCATTTGCTAACCATGCAGCACTCAGTACAGCAGCTTATCTGTGAAGCTTAGCACAGGCAGGAATAGGACCACATTTTTCGAAAACCAATAGAGGCTTTCACTCTCTCACACAGAGTTAGGAGAGGTTGATAACACACTCATGTTTGTTCAATAAATATCAAGCTCCAGCTGATTACCTGGATTAGAACAGCTTTAGTATAAAGACCGGAAACGAGGATAAGGGTAACCTGGTGCAGTAAAGCTACACATTGTTGTCCACACACTTGGGTTATTGTAAGGATTAAACAACAAGATGTGATGCAATAATGGATGAGCTTTAGAAGTGGTGGTAGGAGGACTTATTACATTTGAACAGTGCTAGCAGTTTCTCTTGTTGCCAGTGTTTACGCTAAACTATGCTAGGCTAAGCTAAGCTAACTGCTAGCTTGGTCCAGCCTCTTAAATATTGTAGAGGCACGAGTCTGTACACCAAAGTCACCAAAATACAATAGTATGACCTATGAAGAAGCCTTGAAAGAAAAAAAAATATAAAGTCACATCAAAAAAAGCTTTAATTTTTGTTTCTTTTTTAAACCTGCCATCCACAAATTGCACCAATGATATAAGGGCTGTCTGTAGAATCGCCCATATATCATTTCCTGAAGTGCTTCTGAAGATCAATACATCTCAGAGAAACTGATAACATCCTCGCACAAACTTCCTCAGTGTGTAATGCAATATTTTTGTTCAACACCTTAAATTAAAGCCGAGAGTCGTCTGCCTTTCAACTGCAATGCGAATTTCTCACTTCACGTCTGCTGTGGTGCGGAAAATGTGAAAACTGCGTCACTGCCTAAATATTCCTGGGCCTCACTGTACATCTTAAAGCGGTCAGTGGATGAGTGAGCAATGTCACTGTCAAGGACACTCCAACAGAGCACATGATTGCTGATGGACACATCGGCTGTTTGGGATTAAACCTGCGACCTTCTGATTATAGGGCGGCCTTGCTAGCCACCAGGCCTCCTTGGTGGAGGAAAGGAGTAAAAGGAGTATTGATTGCCTGCCTCCTGCTGCTTGTGTAATTATAGAACATCTGTTTGGGGCCTTGGATGTCCTGCTGGACACAGAGTAAACCCAGAGGAAGGAATATTATTCATCCACACAGAGAGTTTGGGGTGTCTACAGGGGGTCTGAGGAGTTATATTGGAAGGAGGGGGGGGACAGATGGGTATATGTTAAAAATCTGTAATGGATAAAATCGGCAGCGTGGTAAACACAAAGCCTTAAAAGGAGCCACATTGACATTTCATTTCAGAGTGAGTGACAGAATCTGTACAAAGACCTCTAGCAAGTGCCTGAGCGAGAGATCAGAGACACAATCTGTGTGTGCATGTCGGTATGTGTGTGCGTCAGGTCGACAGCAAAAATGGCTGTTGATATTAGCGGAAGAGATGGAGCGTGTGAGATTAAGTGCAAAATGGAGAGCGACTGAGAAATGGAGATTATGAGCATTTGCTACAGAGAATATATAAAGATCAGGCGTGTGTGTGTATATATGTGTGTGTGTGTGTGTGTGCTTTCATTCTGAACAAGGCACACAAGTGTCAACTCACTGCTCTGAGCACGCAGGAGGCATGTGTTGAATCCTAAACACGGCCCTCTTTCACTGCCCCGATTCATCTCTAGAAGCAGAAATGTGTTTTTATACATCTGCCTCCATCGATTTAAATAACAGAACTGTCTGCAGAGTGTCTAATGATGGAAACTTGAATTTTTCAGAGGAGCTTTTCAGATGAGAACACTGACTGCATATAACTTTAAATTTCCCGTACCAACCTACAGGAATGAGAGCATGACTCCGTTTTGATATGTAGCCTTACATCATACCTTTAATCAAAAGCTTTTAAAAGGTACCCTGCAGAAGAAAAAGTGTGGTCACTACGTCTGACAGTAAATCAGAACAGTACTTTAGAAAGGAAGCCCAAACTGCCATCTTTCACCATAGAAATACTGCAAAGGTCAGTCCGTTTCTCTACCTGCAGGAAGATGAATTACTAATGCCAGCCGACACACGGCGTCTGCATTGAAGCAATGCAAGTTTGAAATGTGGTTTTAGAACTCCAAAGGTGTTTGGTGTAGTGCTCATAAAAATATCATCGACAACTTCTCATGTCAGACTCAAGACTACACAAGAAATGTTCATAACAGATATTTATACCTGTTATGAACATCACTGTGCCAGATTAAGCAATTAGAGACTCGTGAAATCATGTCTGTTCATGCCTGCAGAGTACACAGTGCCCCGACTAATCACGACTTCCATCGTTCATTGTCTGTTGCTGACTGCCGTCTTTTATGGCATCAGCGGACGATAACAAACAAAACTGTGCATGATGCTGGCAGTTCAACCAAGCAAACATTTCGCTTTCACGTTGCCATTTTTTTAAACTGTTGTCTTGTTAAGATTAAAACAAGCACAACTGTACAAGCTCTGTAATAGTGTGGCGTATTTTCCACCTACACCATCAAGCATTATTAGAAACAATTTTCCAGGTTGTAAAAATAATAGAGCCAAATAAAGCTGTGCAGGCAGATTTCAAATTAAGATCTTCCTGTGCCAGAGCCAAGCCAATTATGTGTGAAATCTGGCCACAAAAACACAAGATTAATATCATATGGGCTGCTTTACATCAACTTATAGATATGACCAATCCTAAATGCACATATTTCCCCGATTAATATGTATAGCATTCAACAGCTTCTGCGTGGCAAATATATGCAGATGAGAAAAAAAGATGGCACTTATTCTGATGATTCATCTATTTAAGTGATTCATTTTAAACTGACCCCTTTTAGTCTAACACTTATTCTTTGCACAGACTAAAACAGCAGCTCTAGTCATCTGTGCTCTCTGAAACAACACATACAAGTTCACTTCCCCAACAGTAAATTAAACAATTCTGTTTTTTATTTTAAATGCATGCTGTACAGCTTTGCATTTCCATTTAATTCCAAAGCACGCTGTGTGGAATTGTATAAAGTGTAGCAAACAAACCAGTTAATGAGATCATTTAAAGGAGCAGTTGCATATCTTCCACAGCATGTCAATCCCAAATAAGTCATCCAAATGATAAATGGGGTCCAAACAGGTCCAAATGAAGCCATTAATTTAAAGTGTTCTGAAACTAGATCTCCTTGATCAAGGATTTGTACTTTCTTTGAACTCAGAAAATCAAATAATCTTCTCTTCATACAGATGACAGCTCTACTTCAGACTGTGGGGGAGAGTGGGGTCTGCGTGGAAGTGTCAGCTCTCCCACTGGGAGTTCCACTACAGGGTTAGCATTACTTTTATATTTTAACTATGAAGCTGGCACTCTGAAGAGCAATTTACAGTGGAATGTCCGGGTTGTTGTAGAGGGGTCAGAGAAGCTCACACAGATTCAGTCTGTAGACGCTGTGTGACCTGTGGCCAGATCCTACTCATCATTCTGAGGCCTGAGCACTAAACGCTCACAGATTTAATCAATGTACCAGGTAAATGGCTGAAGCAAGAGGATGCAGGGGCTCATGTAACATAAATACAGGAATCAGTTACCACTTTGCAGCATATGTGGTATTTCCTTGATCATAGAAAAAAAAAACTTAAGCAAAGATTTAATGGGTTGATAATTAAAAATAAAAATTCTCCAGATTTCATAGAAACTGAATGTTAGGACTGGCTGCTCCTGCCATAGTTATCCTTTCCCCCTGGACTTGAACAAGACTATGAAATCCACTTCATTCTGTCGAACACTGTCCAACATTGGGAAAAATGTACAAACATGGGCCAGAATGCCTGATTTTTCATAGACTAGATGATTTGACGCTTTCAGCGGGAACACACCTTCGTTTGTCAGTGTAAAGACTGGGACAAGCCAATCTGTCACTAATAACGAAGGATACTTATCCTACTGGGAAAGTATTAGCTATTCCAGGATCTAATGCAGCACCAAGGAGAGTGGCTGGGATTGGCACAGGACATCTCATCATGCACGTTGAAATACGAAAATAGAGATTAATGATGAAATTTACAAAACACAAATGATGTGAGGAGAGTGAACGGGCAATGTGAACGGACTTCTAAATTTGTTCCTTCTGATCATTTTTTGCCAATGAACCAAAACTATTTTATCAAATACTAAAAATGCCTCAACTCTCAAGATGACAATTTCAAGTACTTCCAAAAAAACAAAAACCCCACAAATGCAGCACATCAACGACATAGCAGCTCATCTGGCCCACGATCCATCACTGTTCACATATAATTGTAATGTGTGAAAAACAGAAAGAAAGTGATCATTTTTGTTGTTATTGGTTGGTTGTATTGCACAGACTAATGAGAATTAAAATCCACTGAGAAGTCAGAGAGGCTCAAACATTCATACAAACATGTATTAATCTCGTTTCACTAAAATCTGACCAATACCCTAGGACAAGGAGCGATTCTTGTGAATTGTGAAGGCGTAGACTGATGGGCAGCTCGTAATCATCGTCTTCACACTGGAAAAGCTATGACTAACAATGTTTGGAACCATTGCATAAGAACAGAATAAGCGACTCATGAGTTATCAAAACATTCCAATTAAGGTAATTTCTTGTTTGACAAATCATTAAAGCTTTAAAGATAAGAGTTTACAAAGTCAAATACTGTGAAAAATGGCTAATAACCAATGTTCAAATGTAAAGGTCTAATCGATTTGGCTGTTTTACAACTTAGTTTATGAACTGGTGGTGAGACAAATGGGTAGTTTAAAGCCACATTAGGCTAAATTCAGTTTTACAATTTATGAACAAACCTACAGAAAAATAAGTCAGTTAACTTATCAAGTATAAGCAGAATCAGCTCAGCAATCAACAGATTAGTTTTTATTCTTCTCCTAGAAGCAGTTTACCTTCTGATGGTTCCATATTTGCCTTCATAGCAGTGACTAAGCTGAATGAAGAAAAAAAAAAAAGCCTTGCCTGCTGGAGCGATATCCTGTCTTCAATCCCAAGTTTTTCCTCAGTGCATTTCTCACCTCTTAAAAGCGCCTCGGGGAAGGAGAGAGGAAAATCTGAGCGGTGTCTGGCATTCTAAATTCTGGAGATTAGCTGGCTATGTCAGCTTAGCATCCGCCCAGATTCAGCTTCTCTGTCACTCCACACCCCTCCACCCCTCTGTCAGCAGCAGCAGCAGCAGCGGCGGCAGCATGCTGCACTCTTGTTAACTTAGCTCCCTTCCCTACTGTACTTCTAAGTGCACTCGAGCAAAGCCCATCTGGGACTGCTGGTTGCCATAGCACCCGGTCCATCCTTCCCACAGGAGCGGTACTAGAGTGAGGAGAGTTGAGTATGTGACAGGAGACGTCGGGCCATGAGAAAGTTCAGTGCAGTCTTTTGAATCAAAAACACTGCGCGTCTATATTTAGGATACTGGGTGGGGCTGGATGGAGGCAGGAAGAAGACTACTTTGCCGCATTTTCCCATTTGGAGCTCGATTGTTTCACAGCAATACAAGTTAAAAAAAAAACAAAAACAAAACTGGTACACTGACAGAACGCCCGGGGGAGTGTCAGGAATGAAGGGAATGCAGTGAAATTGTGCAGAACAGGAAAAACTGTGTGCAGCAACTGCATGCTGGGTATTTGCATCATTAGTGTGAAAATGCTTCACTTCCTATTCCCAGGGAAAGAAAGCATGAAGGGGAGAAGGCATGGTGCAACACAATGGGCAAACTTAGTCCTCTGCTGTCAAATCCCCTCAGATGGGTAAATTCAATACTATATGGTACAGTAATTAGATCAGACTTCTTCAAAAAGTCAGCGTTGCAAACAACATTTCTCCTTCAAGCAATTAGCAATGGAAGAAAATGTGTAGTTTGAAACAAGCCCTTCTGTTTAGCATGTAGTCTTCCATTTTCTCTCCTTGTGCAGTGCAATAACTAAGAAAACGATCTCAATGTTTTTATCACGAACAGCCGTTCTGTGCACCACCAAATGTGCTGGAAAATTTATATTGTGTGGAAAAATATTAAAGGGCGAGTACAATGCTAAATGGTAACATTTGAAACTTCATGCAGGTCACAGGAAGCAAAATTGATTGATGAAGGGTAGAAACCTATCCCAGCTACACTGCCTAACAAAAGTATTGGACCGCACCTCTTAACCTGCAGAGCTTCAAACCTTCTCTGGCATTAACATCAGTGTGCTTCATGGAGTGGGTCTCCATGATCAAGCAGCTCCTGTGGCTATATTGTGTAGGCGGCCCAGTACTATTGCTTGTATAGCCTATGTAATAAGCAACAGATTTGTGATCTTTACCAGTTTGTCACACAGTTTATTGCCATATTATCATAAACAGACTGGAATTGCCAGCTTTACCCTTTTCAATCACATCCTGATAGACTGACAAGCAGGCTGATGGGATCTTATCTGTATCTTGATGGACCAAAGTCGCTTTGAGGACGGTCACCAATTGTGAGCAGTAGCAGACCTGGAGTCCATCTCTCAAACAACATTGTATCACATCGGTGTTTTAAAGTCTCCAGCCACTCTTTTCCATAGTGAGAGTGTAACAAAGGCATAGCCACTGACTCAACCGCTAATGCTTGCTCTGAGATTCAGGTGTTTTATGCCTGAAGCAGTTAACCTTGAACTGCTAGTTTACCACTAATTTAAATTTTTATAATTCCAAACTGTAGCCTCAAAATGTAAAACTCATTTAGTTCCCTCTTCAGTAAAGTATCTCCAATGTTTTTTGTTCAGCTTGTTTCAACAAGGTCAAAAACAGCTCATGATGCTTTACAAACTATAACGATGCTTAGATTCACCAGCAAACATCACAACTTAAAATTATTGATGCAAAATGTGGATTTTACCTGGAAACCAAACCTTTTATAAGTTATCAATGTGCACAAAATATGTGATGTGTGACAGCACAGGCAAACAGTCTGAAGACGACAGGTACAGCACAGATAAACTGTGATGCTCAAAAAAACCAAACCACAGAAGCGTTTATCAAGAGAGGACTGAGGAACAGACAAAAGCCAGCAAGAGCTGTAAACATCACACAAAACACTGCAGCCACTATATTCTATTTTACCAAGAAAGGTTAAAATAATTGAACTCTACAAGGAGTAGAGGGAGACTAAAAAACAAGCTTGAAGTGCACTCAATGAAGACAAGAGCAACCTTCTCCAGGAAATAAGACAGCACAGTACACCCGGCTACAACCAAGGGTCAGCAAAGGGCACCAAACAGAGTGAACACGCTAATTTTCAGCTAGTATCCGAAGCAGAAACACAACAGGTTTGGAAGAAGAAGCTCGACACACAAACAGAGCATAACACAGTGAGAGCAACGCTGATACCGCCTCCGGAGCGCGCAGTGATCCGCCACAGCGAGGGTAAACAACAACAAAACTGTAGCGCAGGATGCAACTCACCGTGTGGTACCCACGGGCTATGGGTGGCTTTCCTGTAGGGTACGGATCCACGGTGTCGATGATTGTTTGTCTCTCCCCTTTCTGGTTGATCTTCCGAAAGCGCCGACGGGACTGTCTGTGCGAGGCTTGTCGCTGAAAGTACTCCTCATTTTCATCCATATAGTCCACCTGGAAATGATAGAAAGGGAGGGAGACGGCGATGAGGGGAGTGACAGTCTTCGTCTTCATTCACGCCCCCTCCCGAATCCCCCACCTCCCTTCCTACCGCCCCGCTCATTGCGTAAAAATAGAAGCGTGTGTGGGCTGTACGATGCACACCTACGTCAAAAGGGTGCTCACAAAACAAAAGGAGAGACGGAGAGAAAGAAACAGAAGGCTGAGCGAGGAATCTGGATGGAAGGAGTGAGCTAAGGAGTGAAAAGCGATGGGGAGTAAACTGATTGACAGGTAGAGATAAACAGAGATGGAGCCTGGCAGAGTTGGAAATAGAGATGCTCAACTCTCTCCGTCTCTGCTAGACATATTAACCACAATGAAATTACAAGTTCAGAAAAGATAAAAATCCATGTTTCCATTTTTAATGAACTCGGAGGAAGAAAAACATTTTCCATGTGGAAACTGGCACAGTATGCCACTTTAACTAAGCCATCGCTATAGTCAAGCGGTACAATTTTGTGCCGCTTTTTTGGTTTTAGACTACTTAAACGGTGCTCTGGTGCCACACGGCTTTGTGCCATGATGGAATGACATATCTGACTTTACATTTTTGGCCCATTCCTTCCCCTCGCTCGCTACTTTCACTGCGGCTTCACATTTCACAGCGCTCAGCCTTTGGGATTACACCACTAAAATCTCTCTCTGCCTTACCAACTGCTGCCATGACAACGGCAACGGAGCTGTGTGCGAGCGAGAGCGTAAGTGTGATTGTGTGTCTAATTGCAAATCCCGGCGTGAACGCGTGTACGGCACAGACACGTGAGCAGCTTTGCTTATGTTTATAACGGCACGCCTGCATATCTCTGTACACTCTTAACATGTAGCAGCGAGGTTCGTCCGCGTGCATCGCTTCCTCGGCAGCATAAGAGCCCCTGTTCAGTAATTACAGGGCACGCTAGCAACTGTAGCAGGCAAAAGGCTACAAAGTGTCTGCAGCGAGCAGAACAGAGGGAGGTATTATTAAGGAGTGTGTGTTTATCTGATAGAAGCTCAGTTATCACAAGCCCCCTCCACCCACCCATCTACACAGCACACTCACAGAGAAGAGGCAATTACAGTGAATGAACAGTGCTGCGACTACAGCAGTGCAAACCGGTTGTTATTATGTGTGTTGTGTTTTTTATTTTACAGCGATGATAGAATAGGGTGGATATGCGCTGCTAGAAATGGCAGTTGAGGGTGTGTTTCTGTGTTATTATAAGGTGGGGCAAACGGTGCCATGAAGCAACCAATCATTTTAGTGGATGAACATTATGTTATAAGTGCCACAGGCAGGCAAATTAGCTGCACTGCACTGTTCCTTACCCCTCAACACAACACTCAATTTGACTAATATCTTGATAGCATTAACCATGTTTTACATGTGCCCTCTGATTCATTTCTCTAGCTTCAGTTCCTTTTCGCCGCGTGTTCCTCTTTCAAAACAAATGAAAATAAATGTGTTTACTTGATTATTAAAGCAGGTCACAAACTTTCTGTTTCTCTGCTTTATGGGGACCAGTCATTTCCAAATTTTGTGAAAGCAAAGCACACAGGTGTTCTTATCTGTTGAAGATATTCATGCTACCCATTTTTTTCTTTGCTTTAACATAAGGCTACAACTAGCATATAACTGATATCCATGTCCTTATTACACGTGCTCTTAAATACGCCCCGCATTGAACCACAGGACAGGCAGCATGCTCAGTTTTTGTATTAATCTTTTATTTATCTAGGTAAAAATCTCATTGAGATTTAAATCTCATTTCCAAGAGAGACCCGGCATCAATCCAGTTAAAGACGTAAGACGGGTCTGAGGTTGCATGTGGCTTTTTTTTGTTCGTTTGTTTAAAAAAATATTTTACAGCAATGGCAAATCATGGAGCCTTGCAACAGTTTTGAAAATTAGCACCACATGCTAGCCACACGTAATATACTGCATATACAGCTCTGACACAGACAGCTGTAGAGAAATGTCAATAAAAGGCACTTAAAACAATCCGATAATAAATAAATAAATAAACTAAATCAGCGACACTCTGCTGTAGATTTTTAGTGATCGACATGGAGTCCAGCTGTTTCACAGATTGACAGAATTACAAAATCAATGATTACCATAATGTTTCTTTTTGTATCCTATACATTAAGGTGAACTAAAGAAAAAACCCCACCTGTTTGTATTGATGTTTGAGTAACTTACATTACATCAGAAATGACAGGTGGACAGATTAGAAAAAAACCAAAGTCTGACCTTAAAGGCAGTAACTAAACGGTGGCGATTTTAATATTTTGTAGGTTTAAAAAACTACAAGTCGGATGTGTGGTTTCAGCTTGTTAAGTATACAAAATTATCATTGTCAGTTTTCTCTGTTGGTGTGTGCTATTTTTCTCAATTTCTATGCATTGTTATGCATTTCTTACAAAGAAAAAAAGTCATAATTGCTACTTCCAATTTGTGCTTGCTAGGTGGTGTGTTGGTGTGGATGCAAGTAATGCTTTTGACACGAGTGTGCTAAAAGTCTGAGAAATAGAACTCACCACAATCATCTCTGATGGTTCCAGGACGATGCACTCACATCCACGACGAAGGCTGCCAGCTGATCGCTTCCCAAAACTAGAGAAAGGAGGGAAAAGAGAAATATTAAATCTTTAACTAAAGCCAGCAGAACTCAGTCTTATTCAAGCTGCACATAGGCAGCTGAAAACTCTTAAATATAAGTCCTAACCTACAGGTAGCTCCTTGTGCAGCATTTTAAATATGCAGTATGGAATATCCCTATATAATGTTGGATTGAGCAGCAATGAATGAACACTTCTTTTCAGCCGTGACCCATCAGAAGGGAACCACCCACCTCTGGAAAAGTCCACTCTCGCTACGTCACAATTTGTACAGTATGCTTCCCTCCAAATGAGGGGGAACAGGAGGGGGGGTTCAGCAGAGACTAAAAAGTCTCGAAGACGACGAGCTGCAGTGGAAACTGAGCATGAAGAGATCCAAGTTGTGGCTTTGGGAAAGAATGCCGCCTTTGTCCAGAATCAGACCTCAACGTAGAGACAAGGGCTCCCTTGTTTGTTATTTTTAAACATCTCTTGGTTCTGAACGTGATCCACATCACTGTGTTTTAAGATAAACTCAAGTGACTCCAAATAAAAAGATTGCACGTTGAGTTTATGTGCCAAGTTTGACCTGTTTTGCACTGCTGAGCTTCAGGAGATGAGGTTTTGTAGCATGAAATGCATTTCTAGGTAGGTTTGGAAATGGTAAATGGAGCAAACAGTCCATAGAAAATTCAATCCGAAACAAGTTCTAATTGTCAATTCATTGTTTTATTTTTTAAACAAATCTTACATGTGACTTTTTGTTTTCTTAATGCCTTTACACACTGGACACATAAAAGCCATGAAAATAATCTGTGCTTCAAAAATATTTTTCTAATTCACGCTGTAGCCGTTCACACCGAGCACATCATTACGCTGGACGAACTTCCGGCATGTATGTTTTTCAAACCAAGTTTGATCTTTTCACTAAATTTGGCCGTTGAAGCTCAAAACGCACCTCAGCGCTGAATACACAGTGATATAAAATAATACCATCTTCCCCCTGACAAACAGCCAAATGCTGCTCTGGGTTATTCGGTTTCTGAAATTATTATTCAGTCTCCTCAGATGTTCTCATTCTGCCCCACTGACATCCTGAAATATGTGCAAAAAAGCAGTCGCGATACATCTTCAGCTCCTGGATCAAACCATGAAATTCTCCCTGCCGCTGCCTTCTCGTGAGAATTGAATGAACTCAAATTCTCAGTTTCCTTCTTTAGAAACATGAGAAAAAACTCATCAGCGCTCTGTCGACCTGACCAGTGTTTTTTTTAAGGACAAATGATTTATAAAAACACAAAACCTTTGGTGTGTGCACGTTTATACACGTTACAGGACAAATTCCGATGGAAAAATTGGAATTACAATTTCAGTGGTTTCAATAAGTCAGCTGTTGTAAAAATGTGAAAACCTCTTTAAGCCAACACACTGGGCATTTTACACCATTTTAAAACTCCTGCAAATATCTGAGGTCATTTTGCTAATCATATGAGGATGTATGTATGAGGATACGCTGCTTATTGCTTCTGTAACTGACAGTGATTCAAATGCATGTGGTTTCAGACTGTTGATTAAATAATTTAAGCCCACTGTTAGGCTCTGGGAAGTTTTCACAAGTTCTTAATATTTCAATGTCTAAACTATTTCTTGGAAAAAAGAAAAAAAAAATCTGGGCAGGTTAATTAATAACAGTGGTAGTCAATGTGACTTGCTCTGTTCGGGCAACCTGCTATCTACTCGAACCTCACTCTGTGACTGACACAAACTGAGTAATTCCAGGTGTTCGAGTTCTCCTCAGCACCCACAGATGAAGTGAGCAGCGGTAGTGGTGTGAGCCTATGGACGTGCCAGCCTGCATCAATCATTCCCGACAGGAGCAGACCTCCAGCGCAGCGTGGCCTAAATGCTTTAGAGCTTTGGTCTTGTGGCTTCATGTTGTGGGTGTAGCTTGGTCAAGTCGGGGAATAAACACCAGCCAAGAAAAACCTGGTGATCCTCTACCTGTCAGTTTGGCAGAGAGCGAGTAATGATTTTTGTGATGCTTTTGTTTTCTACGGGTTGATTTAGCTGGCTTTGCTTTTCTCTTTCTACTTCCTTTTGTTGACTTTTTCCTCTTTTCTTTGTGTTTTTTTCCTCCTGTCAGCCGTTCTGTTGTTTCTCTGCCAGAGCTGCAAATTTTACTTGAGCTATTTGTCGACTTTATAATTCACACAACTCCACAGTAAAGTTTTGCTAAGAAGCACAAACTGAAATCAAAGGCAGCATGAGTGACTGGCTGGGCCGCACAGGCTTGGTGAGCAAAGGCAGCGAGGGGGTTAATGCTGATTGTCACTGTTTGCTTTGCCTGAGCTTCTGTTTAATGCCTACTAACTCTGCTCGTATCCCTGAAACACACAAGCCTGAATTCCACCGCAGGGCCAAACAGAGCCACTGTAAGGACAGCTTACTCAGTATTTTCGCTCGTGTTCTCGCAAGACAAATGCTGTGATTTTTTTTTTTTTTTTGGAACTTCCTTCCACCAAAGATGATTTGTCAGCTGGGCAGCGGCTTCAGAGAAACGAACAAGTGCTTTTGATCTGGTTTTAGGGACGTTTGCGTTGGTGCCAGCTATGATCCTGTTCAGCCTCCTTCGACTCACGCCACAGTGGAAAAGAGATAGCGAATCCACCCAATGAGCATCACAAAACATGTTAGGCCACCAGAATACAAACGGGAACGTGACATGTTCAATCATGTTCCTCCGTTGCATTCCTGACTTTAGTAATCCATTCCTCCATTTTGCAGGAGGCGAGGGCCACTGGCAGTGTGCAATATTAAAGAAGGGATTACAGAAGTTGAGTGTGTGGGGGTAGGAGCGTGTTTTCTAACAAAAGTGTCTTGTTTGTGGATTAAAGCCTCCAGTGCACTATGACTAGTGCTGAGCAAATATTAAGTAGAGGGCCTGCCAAGAGGGTAATGTAAATTAGAAAACAAATAATGCATTCAGAGCAAACACTGATTGTCTTAGCTAATGCTTAGGTGGACTGGGATGTAAGCAACTCTGAAGCAATCAACACTGCCACACAGCACACTCTGCAAAGCCTACCCATGCAAATATTCAATTTTTATTAGTTATAACTAAAGAGGCAGAGGTCTAGGCACACACTATTTGGTATGAATTATTCATCAACGAGGAATTCAGGGTCACAAGTTAACGTGAGGTTGTTTTTTTCAATCAAGAGAACTACAGTGTGTGTGTGTGTGTGTGTGTGTGTGTGTGTGTGTGTGTGTGTGTGTGTGTGTGTTGGCTGATGAACCTACAAAACCAGATAAAGGAATTAAAAAAAGGGAAGGAAAAAAGATAGGAAAGGTGCCAGATGCTTGAGCAAGTATTCAAGAGCACAGCACAAAGAAAAGATGATCACTGGTAAAAGTACCAAAATATTGCTACACTTACTGTGTAAATCTGTAACCTTTTATATTTCCGTCACCTTTTTATTTTGCTTGAATTTATTGTTTCTTTAAGAATAAATTCAAGTTAAGCTGTGAAATAAAGACAATGCATTTATTTTGTTTTTGAACAGTTGAAAATTTGCTTTTTCCCCCTTTTTTTGTTAATTTGGCAGCTTACATATTTTGTTTTTAACTTGAAAAAAGTAATTTATTTCAAACCACTCATGTCACTCAAAGTATGCCATTCAAATTAAAAACAAAAACATTTAATCAAGTGCCACATTAACAGTACTTTAATCCTCAGGCAAGCTCTGCAAAAATACACTTACTACTCAAATGAAAGCAATCGCTCCCATTTCCTTCCATCCATCTCATGTAACAAAGGTCTGAACCTGTTCTGTCTTTTCAGAGCTTATAATGGCCCATCTTTATGCTGCACTGCAGTTCTCAACTTCTTTAGACCCAACAGAGGTGAAGCCAACAAATGCCCATTGGATAAGACATCAAGGGGTCTTTAAACCAGCTTCCTAGAACAATGTCTGTGTGCAGTCCAAATGTGTCTCACAGTGAATTCATAGCAAATAAGTGTGAGAATGCATCTATAGCAAATGATGTCCTATTTTGTGACACATATGATTAATAACACATATTGAAATTCAGTCATTTACATTCTCACAAAGCATAAAGCTTCTTAAATAAGCAAGAGATTACCTCTAAGAGACTTCGAAATAGTTTAGTCATTTATTTTTAATGAAGACAGTGAGTGTGGAGAGCTGAGTGATACTGAAGCCATCCCCGGTCAACCTTCCAGTACAAAAAATAAACACCCTTGGTGGGTTTTAAAATACCTGAGAGATAAGTTCATGTAAAGTTCAAGTTAAAAATTCATTGCCCAAAAGAAGGAATGATGAAAACCATACAAGCAAAAGCAAATATTGTTATTTCAAAACCACATCAGCCAAGAATTTTACTACAGCTGAAGTCTATGTGAAACAAAACAAAACAAAGAAAAAGAAATTGATGGTGAAGAGAACATCCCCATTTTTGCTTCTATGCTGTCATTTGACGGGCAGCCAACATCTCAACTTCAAATTAAACCCTGAAGCTCTCAGTCGACTGTCTGACATCTCCCCTGCCTCGGCAGCCTTGCATTCCCCTCCGTTATACAACAAGCCTGGGCGTCTGGAATGTCATTCCACATGCATCACCAGCTTCTCATTCTACCAGCCCGGCAGCCCACCGCCTTAGCCTCGGATCCACTCTGCTGCCTGTGTGAACCAATGCAACCCTTAATCTGTAGCCCTGGTCTGAGCTGAAGGGAGTGGGGGGGGGTAAGAGGGCACACTGGCCTTTTTAACCCACCAGACCCTTAAGAAGGACAAAGATTAAACTCCTCAGATATGCAAGACTTCTGAGCCAGCACAGAGAAGGAGGGAGTGGGAGGTCAGATGGATCTTTGGCTACAACTGCTAAAGTGAATGAAAACCGCATCCAGGCTTTGAAGCCTTTACCAACATCCTGTCAGAGCCGAGTTTGATGATCCAACCTCACCTTGCAAAGATAAACAGAATTCCTTGGAGTAACAGCGTGGTCCACACCACATGCATATTCCAAACCTTTGCCCCGGCACGTCTGAAATAGGCGCTGACAACGCATCCAAGAATGTGTAACTGACTCGTGACTTTTGCTTCCCAAAATACAGCTTCACTGACATTGTAAAAGGCAAAGAGAAAAAGGGCACCGGAGACACGAGCGTAGAGAAAGAGCGACTACGCTAGCCGCTTGCAACTTTTCCAAACACATTCATCAGTCATCACTGCATCTATCACTCATTTCTAACATGTTCTCACCACAGCAGGGGCTCCATCTTTGTTTTGGTTTCAAAGTTGCCAAAAGTTGTGTCTAACCCCCTCCTCTATATACCCCAAAAGAGCACACACCCCTTTTGCTGGCAGCACACTCCTCACACTGACAAATCCAAAATAACATCAAAGTCATACTTCACATTCCAGACTTGAAGGTTTTACTGCAACCAGCTCCCGGCTTGGAGACGAGTCAGATTTTTAAATTACAACCAAAAACAAAGGAGTTTCTAGGCAGAACTTCAGTAAGCGGTACGCTCGTGTGTTTCTAGGTAAGAGTTCCATGCAGCTGTACTTTGATGACTCACCCCCGACACGCCAATCTGCTCCTAGAGTGACACAGCCACCTGATAAGATGAACCCCTCCTTCTGAAATATCCCTTCTTGTTAGTTCAGAGTAAGCCAAGCAAACATGTTCCAAGTCCCGAGACTTCGGTGTAACTGCGGCATATTGTCCTGGACACAAACCGGCACTGCTGTCGGAGATTTGTGTATGAGAATGGGAGCGTGTGGCTCAAAGTGTAGATCAGCTTCTGTCCAATGGCCCTGCCCCCTTTCTCTCTCTGTCTATCTGTCTCTCTCTCTCGCTGTGTAATGTGGTGAGCTGAATACGGCCGCATTCCAGCGTACGACTCGCTTCCTGTTCCCCGAGTGAGTGAGAGGCTGGACTGTATGTTCCCATGTGCACGTGTAAACAGCGCAAAGTACACCGCTTGTAGAAGTTACTCAATGAAGTAAGTCAACTGAACTCAAATATTCTAATTACAGTGCTTAGATTTATTTTAGACATGAAAAATATAAGACCAACTCACAAGTTGCCTCAATGTCTAGTTGTGTCCTGTGGTTCAAAAGCTTGATTGTTAGCTTCTAAACATTTTTAACATTTTTCCTCAGCTTTAAGCTGGAATGATCATTTTACTGCGTTTTCAGATAAGCGGCATCATCGCATTTAAAATTTTAAACACCTAAAGCTGGCATTTCCAACAAAGAACTGGAAATATGTTCGGTGTCATGCAATTTAAAATTTCCTTAGCTCACATATAACCTGCAATAACTCCAGAGCTCATCCCGAGGCAAGACCATGCAATGCTCAGAGAATACACCAAAGACCCAAGAATTACATCTCAAACTACAGCCCTGTGTTAGCATGTTAAAATCCATGACAAACCAAACCAACCAACCAACCAACCAACCACCCACAACAAAAAAAACATTACGATGGCTTATATGGTATAT
Organism: Neolamprologus brichardi; assembly: GCF_056152115.1. NCBI lineage: Eukaryota > Metazoa > Chordata > Actinopteri > Cichliformes > Cichlidae > Neolamprologus > Neolamprologus brichardi. The sequence goes on along the minus strand of NC_142105.1, from coordinate 5,363,486 downwards.
ATGAAGGGCAGGAGAAATATTTGTCCCTCTTAAAAAAGTAGCACAGCTTAGGTTTGGTCGACTGGATAGATGAGACCAAAGCGGGGATGTTTGGTCATAATACAAAGCGCCATGTATGGCAAAAACTAAATGTGGCAGGACAAACAACTCACACCAACTGTTGAGCATGGAGGAGGAGGTCTGATGATATGGTCCTGGTTTACAATCACAGGACCTGAGACTACTATAAAAAAAAGATTTAATCTTATCCAGATGAATTCTGGATTAACCCTGGTTAGGGATGGGAATCAAGAACCAGTTCAGAGTAGTCCAGTTGCTTGGTCAGTCTGCCTATCGATCCCGTTCATCAGTTCATGCACTCTCGCTACGATCAGCTGGATCGGAGGAGGAAAACAGTGGTGCAGTTTACAGCGTGGATATGGACATTACTTTTATTTTACTGCACAAAGATTGGGAGCACGATGGATACTGCTCCAGGACGAAACAACTGCATCATACTGTTAATGCAACTTAGGCTCTTTGCAAGCACCGGCACAGACATAACGCTAAGCTAGCCAAGAGCCCAGAGTGGTGTTGAATTTGAGTAAATGCTGACCCCAGCCCAGTACCGTGATAAAGTGAGCAGTCATTTGCGGTGAAGCCGCTGCTGAAACTTTAAAGTCTCTTTGTGCTGGTTTCCATCTTTTATTTGTGTTGTCGGCTTTGTCTTCATACATAAATACTAAGAGATAGATCGCATGCGTCTTCATTAGAATAGGGATTTGTGTTGGTGTGTGGGGCTGGAGGTTTATATTCTTAACTGGTAATTATGAGACCGTAACATCAAAGTAACTTAACGAGTAGTGTAACAAATGTCTTTCTCCCGGGTGTAATTAAGTAACGTACTGCGTTACTTTTAAGAAAAGTGTTCTCTGTAATATGTGTAATAATGACTTTTTTCAGTAATGACCCCAACGGTGATCACAACAAAGAGGGGAAATACCTCCAACATGCACAAACATGTGACAACTCAGCATGAAATGAATTTATATGAATGTAATGACTTTCATATGCTGCTTAGAGATGGTGGTGACTCTCAAAGTGGAGCTAATGTGAATCAATAAGGGAATTGAATTGTTAAGTGATATTGATAATGGAATCTGAATTTCTAATTCTTATCAATCCCCAACTCTAACCTTGAGCGTTCTGTAGTATCAATATGCTAGAAAAAAGAAAACACACACACACACACACACCTTCACTAGCAAGATAATAAACATTCTGGTAGCACAAACAGACTTCATAGCAAGTGATCAATGTTTAACCTGAGGGTTGTTGAGTAAACGTCATTTCCAGCAGGAAATGACGTCTTTTTTTTTTAAATGCAGCTTAGAAATTTGAGGAAAAAGAGGACCCAGGATATGGGGAGATGTTTTCAATTTATAAATCTAAACTTTCCATGGTGCAGCTTGATGGGGTTTTATTTATTTATCGCATGATTGATGCCAGGTTAATAGTCAGACTACATGTCCCTGGATTCAGAGCAGACTTTCAATTTGAACAAAAAAATAAAATAAAATAATGAAAAATAAAACCTCCAAGCCAAAGGCAAGATAAGCCCAATGATATGATAAGTGTTATTTTGTGGAGGAGTCCTGTTCACATGACTGTGTGAGTTGTATCTAAGAACAACTCGTGAGAAAAAGAAAAGAAAAAACTGAGGACAAAAAATATTCAGCACAAAGTCAAAATTTCATGTCAAAACAAACCAACAGTACTGTTTCACAGTCTGTGGCCCGTCGCTGGCAGGACCTAGAAATATTTATTTTAAAACATACTATTGCTCTAAAATGAGAAAACAAGACTTAATTGGTTGTCAACAACAACCACCATTAAAATTGTATCAGATGGATGAGCACCTAAGATTTCAATTAAAATTAAAAAACAAACAAAAAAAAAAATCTCCTGTTCAGCCAGCAACTGTTCCACAGAATGGAAACGAACATCAGAGGCGTTGAGAAACATCTGTATTGTGCAACAAGAGAATAAATCATCACTGGATTATTTTGTCATCTACAGTCACAGATGAGTCTGCCTGTCACGAAACAGTCTTATCGGTACCGGCCTTTTTTTCCCCAGCAGTTCACAAGATGTGATGATGCAAACATTCCTCTGTTACCAAAAAATTTTCCCATATGGGATGATTATGTTATGAGTTGTGGTTTTGGTTTACCCAGTGTAAGGAGTGACTGATGATGAGAAAACAGTTTGGAAGTGGATGAACGAAAGAAGCTTGATAGCAGGATGTTGAAAATGAATGCACACAGCACCGTGGAGGAAGGGAAGTAAAATCAGTCTGGGTTTACTAAAGGGTGTTTCAGGGTGGAAGTCCACAGTTCCATGCAGTTACTAGAAACTATGGCTAAAAATAGTTTAGTGTTGAATGCAGAGTACATGTGAAAATAATGATTGTGCATATCCTTGTCTTTAGCCTGTTGTTAACATTTGAAAGTTGCAGATTTGGCACATCTTAAAGGAAAATTCATCCCTGAAACCATTAACAGCTCAGTAGTTGAAAAGCTCTCGAAAAGCTCTTAAAGACACTCGCTTAAAACACAACCATCTCAATAATGGCCCAACCAATAGATGTGTAACATCTGAAAAATGGCAGCTACAAAAAAAAAGTGTTATTCTGTGCAGAGTGATATAGTGGAAGACAACTGTCACAACAGATCACCCGTTCCAAATGTTTTCATCCCATTAAATGGTCATTATCAGTTGTAATCACTTCCATAGATCTCACTAGGAAGCACCATCCTGTGGCTGCTAACAGGCTCGGTAGGCAGTTATCATCCGATCTCATCAGTCATGCACTGAAAGCACATTTTAAATCTGCAATGTAGTCATCACCCTGGTAGCCTGCATGTGGCTAACAATGTGAAAGTGTAGATTTCTAATCAAACCATTATCTTATAACCCGAGCCAAGTAGCTTTGGTATCTTAACCTAAACAGACGGTGTGTAAAAAAGAAATAAGTGGCAACTAAAAATGAAAGTAAACAAGTAAACAGTCAGTTAAACTGAAATGCCTTCCTGTCTCTTTGTCAGGACTTTCTCTGCAATTTTAAAAAGGAAGCAATCCCTAGATTTAATCTCAGCAAGACCAGTCCTCACTACTCAGCCTGCTTGAAGTCAGAGGAAGCAGTCTACCTGGGTGTTAACTTATAATGACCACTCTGTGTTCTGAATTTTGTAAAAAGATGCTAAAAATAGTAACACAATAACACACTAACATTTTGTACATGATGCTCTGCGATAAAATGAGTGCTTTTTGTATAACCGTCTTACATCATGTAAAAACACTATACTGGTAGATACAAGCCAAGTTTTAGCAGATCACCCCCTGAGCACACGCTTGAATTATAAATGCTGCTTTTTCCTCTGTCCTGTTTTTGAGGATGTCCATTGATTGGAAAGTTGGTGGTCTAAAACCTTAGGCCAGAGGATACTGTATCCCAAACTGCCTCAATGCATTATGTGAATTTCTACGATAGAAACACTGAACATAACACAAGCTGCACTCAGTTTAAAGCTGTGGTGGTCACCAAGGCTCAAGTACTCTATAAATGCCAATACTTTTTTTTTTTATGTGAAATATGAGTTACAATTTCTGCAGAATCATAACAAATTATACATGGCTGACTGTCACTTTTAAAACTGACTAAATCACCAGTAGTGCACTTTGGTCACGGTATGCTAAAGTTAGCCTTAGCGTACCGTGACTAAACATGTATCTATTTAGGTGATATTTGATTTTGGGTTTACGGCATACAGTTCCAGCTTCTACAATTAATGACTGAGCCATTCATCTCCCCCCTGGATCAGATGTCACTACAGCTACTGGCAGTAAGAGAGCGAGAGAAGCACTGAGAGAATGATGGAGACGTATCAGGTTTTCAACCTTGCTGCTAGTGTAGATATGAACAGCCATTTCTGGGTAGGGCCTGTCTGAAACCCAATTCCACCACATCTTTAAAAGCTTCAGGAAGTCCCACTGGACTCCATTCAGTTACTCGTGCCACAACCAATTTCCCCTCAGAGCCATTTTACCTTCACCATTTGTCCTCTTTATAGACTAGGTGAGGCAGTGTGTCTTTTCCTACCACCCAGCATTTTGCCCCTATAGGAAACGGTTAATGAGAAAAATCCATGTAAAAGAAAAGAAAAGAAAAGAAAAAAAAAAAACAAATGTTCATAATAAGATGATAAGACAAACAAATGCTTTAATACAGAAACTATGACAGTCACTCTTTCTACCAGGAAAACAGGAAGATTTCAGTTAGGTTTACAGCTTTGCATCACATTAAATGATTGTACAGTTTCTCTAGCACTGTTACAGGAATACAGCCACAACGCCGCTGTCAAGAAAAAGTCTTCTTCTTCTCCTTTTCATTCTTGAACTGAAAATGCAGACTGTCATTCAAAACCTGAGTGAGTTTCATGACCCAGGAGTCCTTGAAACGTTGACTTAGAATGTGCCATTGAATGTGTCATTTTGAAAATGTCTGATTGTCACTGAGGAAATAAGTTCTGCTTCATTTCCCCTAAAACACGTTTTTTTGTTCTTTCTTTTAAATAGAGCCAAGTGGCTTACAATATACTAAGGGGCTAATACAACAATTTCATTAATGAAATTAGTGTATGAATATAAAAAACTACAACAACCAATGACAGTTGGCCATAATTTAATCAGCCAGTGCAATAGTAAAGTACCTTGGTAAATTTAACAATGCATATTTTTCTCTACTTCATTGTTGGCATGAACTGGCTCCTTTTGTATAACTGTTTTCAACACAGTGTATGTGCCGTTTCACTAAGAACCTGTGTTAGTCAGGTAGGTAACTTTATATAATTCATGTTTGTCTAACTCTGGGTCTTGATGTAGGCCCACTATCTGAAACAAATGGTGTCAGCTGCAATCCCTTTAAACCTTTTATTTTGATTGGGTGCCACATCCACAACTGTGTCCCAGAGAAACACATTAAGCCTCAGTCAGGCCTACAGATTGGTTGCTGCCTTCCTGGTAACCACCAGTCATTAGCGAAAGATGTATTTCCTGACTAGTGGTGAGTGGTTGCTGGTGAAGTTGCTGTTGTTGTTGCAAAGAGAAGACTGCATCAAAAACCTCTTTGTCAGCGTTCTGTTGGTTAGTGCAGCGGGCCACAACCCCCGGGCCTCAGACCGGTACCGGTCCATAAGTCGTTTAGTACCGGGCCGGGAGAGTTGAGGCTCAGGTGTGAAATGTATGGTTTTCAGGGTTTTTATCGGTTTTCAGCGTTATTTTGTTATCGTTTTTATCGTTAACTCTGTTTTCCTGGGTCTTTTCACGTGTGTTATGAATAAATCTTCTTTTTTTTTCGGTACCGGTACTAGTTTTATTTTGTTGTATTTATCCGCGACACATTAAAGGCCGGTCTGTGAAAAATGTTGTCGGGCATAAACCGGTCCGTGGCGCAAAAAAGGTTGGGGACCGCTGGGATAGTGGATTGCTGCAGTTACATGGAAGACACTGACTTCCAACAGCAAAACTTGGAAAAAGTGCAAAAAGCAGAAAAGTAGAAGGTTTGCTTTCAGAATTAAAGCGTCACATTACTCCTGCAAAATATCCGTTTCAAAAGCAGCTACTTTTAGTTTGAAGGCTGATGACCACAGCTTGTGATTTCTTAGTTTTACAGTCAGTTGGCGAATAGTCGGAGTGTATTTTTTGTTATTAGATAACAAGTCAACATCATCCAGGCAAACTGTAGAAACTTAGGTACCTGTGGTTGCTAGGAGATTGCTGGCCAGTCTCTAGGACGGTGTGAGTGAGGCCTTACGATATCCATATTTGTATAGAGGAAAGAGAAACCAGCATCTGAAAGTTTTTGTTTAAAGTAGCCTGAGCCTACCTTTGACATGTTTAATATGCTGTTGACCAACAAAACACTAGGGGTCATTCTGCTTTCTCACCGATGGAAATGTTACCCTTGGATTAAACTTGGAAGAGTGTGGAGGGTAAAATGATAAAAGAAGCTCACAGACATTTACCTGCTCTGTTGTTACATAAGCTCAATCAGACATCACAAAGACTTCGTTCTAAGAAGCTCGTCAAGTTTGATCCAACTAATTCAGACTTTTGCATTCTACACACCCAGCATGTCTACAAAAGTCAGCGCTGTGGTGAATGAACAGCTGTATGTTGCGTGCTCAGTACAATGTAATATTCCCATACGACTATTGCCAGATTGCCTTCTTTTCATCTAGTTGCTCACATGAATCTCAACTAGTGGCACTGAAGCACGTTCTCGCAGAAACTAAAACCGCTCAACGTGCAGTTGGTGCTTCATATGCATAATTTAGCACAGAAAACATAAATGTGACAGTCCTGAATAAAGCAGTTGGCTTTATTCTGAACATCTGAGCTAATTATCAACCCCATACAGTCTCCCACAGCACAGCGGATCCACCCTCCACAAGCTCCTTTGCAACATATGCTTAGTAAACACTTTCAGGGCCTTCTTCTCCCCTGTGACTGCGGTCAAGCATTAACTTTAATCTGCCAGTACCTTCAGATCCCCCTTCGGCACACACACACACACACACACACACTCTTTCACCTTCGTAAAACTGAAAAGGTTATATTTAAGAGGAGGCTAGCTTTTTGGCACATATCCGATCAGCTCTTCCGCTTTAAATGCCTCCCACGTTCGTACAAACCCAAAGAACGACCTCAGTGGACTCCCGCTGTACAGCCGGAACAGTTCTGCTCCACGGCCTAAAGTGACGGCCTCGAGATCAGAGTGGCCGTAGGTGTGTTATGCAAGCATAATGGATAAAAAGATCATTGTTTTCAAGACGCCTACAGGGATATCTCATGTAACAGATCCACTTGTGAAATCGCAGCTTTTTAACATTTGAGTCTTGGCTTCAGAGGTGGTGAACACTGCTGTGAGAGGGGAGCATGAGTCTTAAGTCCTCTGAAGGTGCCATAAATAATTATTTTCAAGCCTCACTCAAAAACTAAAATAATATGCAATATGGTTAAATCAGAAAAAGCAGGAATTATCCAAGAGATAGACTAATGAAATGGTTCGTGTTACTTGAGCTTTTCAACTGTGCTAAAATGGTGATGATGATAACGCTTTCTACCCAAGGTTATTGAGCCTACTGTGATACAGGTCGAAAGCTTTAAAAGGACATGACTTATGCTAATCTTTTAATTATGATGAGGAATTCATACAATTTAGTCAAGGTGTCTCTACTTGCAAAGTACAAGTGTTACAGCTACTATAATGTGGTTTTACACAGCTTCAAACCATGCCTATGTATCCTGCGTTTTACCTTATGAAAGCTGGGATAGGCTCTAGCTTCCCCTCTATGTAACCCTTAATTGGATAAGTGTATTAGGAATGGACAGATGTACATTCACCTTTTTGCAGTGTTGGTGATATAGTTTGAGAATTTCAGAGTGTAAAAATGTATTTTAATAAAAACTGTTTACAATTTTTAATGACATGCATTTTATTCTTGACCTAGTCACCTAATGTATTTCTCTTGAACTGCAGAGAAGTCATGTTGATGTCCCAGCAACATTCTTGTACGTGAGAATTAACCAATTTGCAAAGGTAAATGTTAAAATGACCATCTGCATTAAATAACTGATTTAAAAAAAATAAATTAAAATTAAATAGTTATGCCAAAAACATAGGTACAATCTATTTTTGAAACCAAAGAAACTGATAAAGTTACAATTTTCTTTAGTGAAATCACATAACTGCATGCAAACATTTGCTGCTGTGCAACATTTTTACAAGCCAATTTTAATAAAAGTTAACAAGAAGCTGATAAGACAGGAAACAAATCTTGGTGAGAGAGACATTCGTTTCTTCATTTTAAACTGGATTGGAAGGGAAGCGGATGCTTGCATGTTACTGCCAAAAATCACGCCTTCAAACAGCATTCAAAATGGCCGATGATCTTACCTGCTTCTGGGCAGGAACATGGATTCTTTGATGAAAACTGAGCCAGACAACAGGATGTACCAGCAGCTTCCTATGTCATCAGGGCTGAAAGACAGAAAGAGATACATCAGTTCAGAATGTATTAATGGTGATATTTTGACACGAAGCAGCCAAAAATATAACTAAGGTTGATGAACAAAATGAGAATTTTTGTAGATTTGGATAGATGAGCCTATAACTGATGAAAAAAATTATTATTTGCAGGATGCGTAAAACAAACAGGATCCAAAGGGTCAGCAAATCAACATCCTACTGGCATCGTAAGACACCGCCAGGCATCCTAATGCATCACAGCTTTTCTGGTTATCAAAAACAGATTTGCAAGTAAGGTCAAATATTTCATTTGATTTGTTGCTGTGGATAATAAAAAGAAAAAACAATTCTTGACAGAAATTCCCAAAAGGGGTCCCTGCTTAATCTATGCCACTACATGAAAGGGTCACCGTGGGGCATGGATTTCATCATCAGTGGGTGTACAAGGCTCTCTGCAGACTTGTATGCACAACAACTACACTACAAGGCCACCAAAAGCACAAAGATCCTCCAGGTAGACTACAAAGTAGTATAATAAGAACAAGTAGTCATCTGTGGAGTCTGCAGCTATCTTTGTGAATGCCCACAAGGCAGAACACTCCCTGCTTTTACCCTCTACGACAGAAAATTGAAAATGTTTATGTACAAATCAATATATTGATGGAGATTATTTGCTGTGTCAGTTTACTTATCACCATTTTCTGTGCAGGTACTGTGGCTTAATGCATCAGTGATGCAAGACTGCTCGCTGCGCCAAATGATTAATAAAATTACAAAAAAATGTAAAAAAGCGAGAAACTGAAAGGAAGGGAGAGAGAGAACTGTGAATGAACCGAAGACTCATTTCTGTCCCCACACAAACAGGAAAATGGGCCTCTGAAATAAACTCACACTGACCTCTGGATGATGCAGCTGATTGTCATGTCATTTTCCAGCAAAAATGACGGGTAAAAAAAACAACAACACTAAACATCAAGACTGGGCACTTTTTTCAGCTTTAAGGATTGTGTGGCAGTTCATGTGAACCACAGGCCTTATTAAGGAACATCAAAAGACTCCACTGAGGAGAATTTGCCTACAGATAAACAACTCACTAAATATAATTTTCAGAAATCACATTCGGTACGTATGTGTTAATAAACTACGCTGCTATCCTCAGATTTTAAAATTCATCAGTTTTGTCTCTGTAATCATCTCGCTTATCCTTGGGTCTTCACAGATACCGCAGGGATTGCGCTGAGATAATCTCAAAAGGCTGAACCTCTATCAGTGGTACATGCAGGATTATCAAAGACACATACATATTAACCTAATGAGAATGTAAACAAAGAAAGAAAGAACAATAATCAGAAATAATAATAATGCTTGCTTTCATCTATACGCAATCAATTCAATGCAGAGCGCTTCAAGGGGAGTCAACATATATAACTGCTGTGCTGGTGAGATCAAGTATAAGGAAGCAAAATGCTGCTGTACCACCATAAATTGTGAGTTATGTGTTACTGGATTTAATTAAGTATAAGCTTATATCAAAACAGATTATACTGGAGACACTGTGCTGCATTTTTCAGGTAATTACAACAGTGATCAGTGAAACTTTCGACTGCTTTGTAAGTCCTAAAAAAAAAAAAAAGCCATCCCTGACGGCCTTGTCAATCAGACGTGTTGGGAAACGCACCTCTGACAGTAAAGAAGAAGCAAAAATCCAGAGAAGGAAATATTCCCGTCACATGTAACACTGATACCAACCTTCAGCAGTATGGGAAATCTGACATGAATCATGAAGTCCTAGCAGTTACAGGCAAAAATAAACATGCCAGTAAATGGTAAATGGTCTGTATTTGTATAGCGCTTTACTTGGTCCTAAGGACCCCAAAGCGCTTTACACTATACACAATCATCCACCCATTCACACACTGGTGATGGCAAGCTACAGTGTAGCCATAGCCGCCCTGGGGCGTACTGACAGAGGCGAGGCTGCCGGACACTGGCGCCACCGGGCCCTCTGACCACCACCAGTAGGCAACGGGTGAAGTGTCTTACCCAAGGACACAACGACCGAGACTGTCGGAGCCGGGGCTCGAACCGGCTACCTTCCGATTACAACCTTCCAGTACTTGTAAACTGCTGTAATTTATGCTACCATAACTTAATGTCACCATAGCAGTTATGGTTACTTTGTAAGTTAATATCTCTCGGCTGGCCTGGGAACGCCTTAGTGTTCCCCCGGATAAGCTGGAGGAGATGGCTGGGGAGAGGTCTGGCTTCTCTGCGTAGGCTGCTGCCCCCGCGCCCCGGATAAAGCGGAAGAAGATGGATGGATGTTAGTTAATGTTTCCAAATTGAGCTGAAAATTACACAATTTAAAGCTGGTTGAACCCCCCCCCCCCCCCAAAAAAAAAATGCAATTCCAACTATTTATGACTAGTTAAGGTTTTGCATGTTAAGCCATGTAGTGTAGCACTGCATTTAAAGTACAGTTAATGCGTTATATCTGATTAGAAACAAAACTGGAACAAATACGAAATATTATATACATTTTTCCAGCTCTTAGCAGGTGAAATTATGCAAAGAAAGCCCACAGGCTGCTGACAGCAGCTTCACATTTAATGTAGACATCAAAGTTGTTCTAGTTTTTCATCCAATTTACTCCAATAAACTTGATAGGTTTATTGCTGCTTGTGCTAGAAGCCCTACTTGTTCAGTCTTTTTCCTAGCTGGGTTGTCATGAACTTTAACATATTAACTGTGGCCTGTAGAGTGTAAGATCTACCTCTTGCGTTTTGTGCAGTTTATCAAATAACATTTTAAGAAACCTAATAATCCCATATAAGCACAGATTTAAGTGACACTGGAGTTTATGCTTCATTAAAAGGCAAAAAACTTAATTCTCTTTGCTATGAATGCACAAAATGATCTTAACAGCAGGCTAAAATAAATGCTTCTCTATATGACGCCCGCCTCCACCAGTCTGTACTTTGAAACGTCACCGTCTCACAGAAGCTGAACGTCTGCAGAAATCAAATCTTGTACTTGAAGTTTCTCTGGTGTTAATAAGACATCAGCTTGAGTTATTATTTCTGAGCATAAACCTGGTTCAAGTGAGACGTTTTAATTGGCAAGATAATAGAAATTAATAACCAGTCATACATCTGCAAGGTGGGACTGGTTTTTACTAACAGAAAGGTAAAAGATGGGTGCCCTTATTATACATCATCTTCTTCACAGAAACGTATATCCACACCCACCATCACTGTGCTGACTGAGTTTTTTCCCCTTTTAATCAAAGGGAACAAAGTCTTGCCCCTCCTTCCTCCTCTCCACATTTTCCTTGCACAACTAATGAGGCTGCAGACAGCACACCCTACTGACACACAGCAAATTCTCCCTCCACAATCATCCCTTCTCTTTTTTCCCCCTTTTCTCCACTGATCTCCATCTGGTTCCCTGCAGACTCGTTCAGTCCTTTATATGGTTCTTCTTTGCATTTGGATACGACACGAAATGAAATGTTCAATTATTAATTGCTGGCATGTAGGGAGGGAAGCGAGGGAAGCACCTCACACGGCTGAGGAGTAGGAGGAGAAGATACAAGACCAAAAAAGTAGGAGATAGAAGACTCTTATGTGGAGCGACAGCTTGACTGAACTGGGTCATGAGTACTGGAAGCGGTAGTCAAATGCTAAGCATCATCCACCAAAACCCTCACAGGGAAACCTTTAACAGTGGGGGATCTGGTTGATCGCCATGGAGGCAGCAGCAGGGGGAAAATGGGGACAATTTTATGACAAAGACTTTCACAAAATTAGGTTTGACTTTTACAAACTGTTTCATTCAAGAATAATTGCCTTTTGAAAATAGTAAAGGGAATCATAGTTGGCTCTTAGAAAAAATATTTTACAGGCTCAAAAATTCACGGTTTAACTGTTCTGAACATTATGGTTTGGGGGGTTTTCCCGTTTTCCTAGTGTGCTACAGATTTTTTTATAAAAGAGTTACTGAGCCCAAAGTCCACACCAACATTTCAGTAATGACTTCTAAAACGAAGACTGCAGTCACAGTTTCAACAGTCTGCTTCATGTATGGTACAAGTCTAGATTTCAGAGACCATATATAGCGTTGTATAATATGGATTGTCATTATTGCCATTGTCAAGATTTGTGTCTTTTATTAGATGGTCTGACTTTATAACACACATTACAGTCGTCAAAAAAAGTCTTTACATTTCTGCAAGTGTAGTTTTTGACTTTCATTAAATTAACTGCGAATGCAAGTCTTTCTATGCAACAGAATATTGTAAAATAAATACATAAAAGGCCAATTTTCTATATATATTATTGCACATATTATTAAAACACACACACAAACAAACAATCAGGACTTTCAAAACACTAGAAGTGTTTCTACACTCGCATTGAGGGACATATAAGCAACTGACTATTTTAACTTGTCATGCTGCTTTCACCATGGACTCGGGAGACTGGCAGTCTCACAATGTTGTGTTGATGTTTTGAAACAAAGTATTCAAAGTTTTCAACTGTCCAACAAACACAAAATTTAAAAAAAAAAGAAGAAGAAGAAAAAAAAAAGGTCTATTGGTTAATGTCCAGCACTTAAAACTTCTGACCAAACTACTTTTTTTGCATAACTCCAAAATATTTCCTTTCAAGACAGGATATAACAAAAAAAAAAGAAAAAAAGAAAAAAAGAAAAAATCTTATTCTAAAAATAAACATCCATCTGTCATTTTCCTGTCATTAAAAAGCAGCTCTACCAGATACTTAGCAAATGACTAACGTCTCCATGTCACTGCCACACAAGCTGAACAGAATTTACTGGGATGAATAATTATATAAGCTGACTGGTCGCTGGGATGAGTTTTTCAGCTCTTTCTCCCAGAGTTTTCCTTCATCCACCTTCCCATGACGCCGTTTATGAAGGAAAGCAGCTTCACGCTGTCACATGGAACAGGAGCTGCCTGCGAGGGCAACTTTCCGACAGCTGCTCCCTCTGAACCTTAGCCAGGGGTTAAAATATCACAGTCTGTTAAGTGTTCTTCTTTAATATTGTCGGAATATATTGGATAAAATATAATGTTTTCTCCTCGACAGAAATAAGTGGCTTCAGCAAATCATTTTTAAAAACACTAATTAAAACAAAAAAATAATTCATTGATTTACTAAAAAAGAAAAAGCCAACAATTATTTTCAGTCGTCTGTCCTCAGTTCATTATGACAAACATTATCTGCTTTTTTACAATTACTGTCCATTCAAAGTCCCAAGGCAATTTTAATTTGTCCAACCAAAAACAAAACAAAACGCAGAAATTGCACAGGATCAGAAGTTAATGGCTTCAAATATATATATATAATAATATAATGCTTGTTTTTATGGTACTGTAGTTGTGTTAATTTGTGTAGATATTTGCCTACAGGGGGGAGATTTCAACCTAGACTATGTTCACCATTGCAGTTCTCCAAAAAACCTACCAGCGCATAACTCAACTATACCGCTCGAATGCTGCCTGGTTGGCAAGTGGGTCAGAAGGGAGTGACAGCAGTGATGACTTGTAACAGGAGAGGTATCACACACACACACAAAAAACCTGAACTTCAGCTCTTTGCATGTTATAACTCTGCTCTTCTCCACAGTGGCTAAAGGACCGACAACAACACAGCCAAAGTAGCCCATAAACCAGCTGCTCTTTAGTCACTGCCTCTATCAGGCAACCAACGCTCTCTGCAGATAGCTCCCTGTGGTCTGCAATGCACAATGCCCTGCAAATGCATACGGTTGGATTTTTCACTCAGCAGAGGGTCAAAAGTCAAGGGTTTTATTTATAGAGCTGACATGGAAGAGGTTAAAGACCAGCCAGATGATGCTAACCCTCTTCACCAGCCAATGTGCCAGGTCAGCCACCATCGAGGGTTTAGCACTTTAATCTTCAGATGGTAAATCCAGAGAGGTTCAGACTTGCAGGATGCAGGATGCGATGTTTTCATGTGATACCGAATGTGTCTTTATGAGTGTGCAGCCCAAGGCAGTACTTTTTAAAACTATCACCCTTATCATCCAATCGTTACTGCAGGCCTGCCAACAGCCATGCAGGGCCTGCAAAGTTATAAGCGTGGAAGTCATTACAAAGGTCACTTCAGCAGGACTGCATGTTTGCTGAACAGAAAGAAATATACAAATAGACAGCTGGGATTCAGTTCTATGTAAAATGTCCTTTTGAAGCAGTCAACTTTAGCTCCAACTAAAAAATATATAAATAAATAAATAAATCTTGTCTCTCAAATGTCTTGGAAATTATTCTGACATTTGATTAATTGTCACTGTAGACCAATTTTAAATGTGGTTTACATTTTTTTAAAAACTAATTTCTTTACTATTGTAATGCTTTACACTATATGTGGTTTTCTGGGATACAACTTAATATTGATACTATCGAAATTTAATTCCCCCATTAACATTTAGAGCCCTCATTTTGCAACCTATTATTGCCACTGTTATAAACAGATGAGGAGATGAAGAGACTAGTAAGAGCTTGTGTTTTCAGTATAGCAGGCTGATTAAAACCCTGCAGAGAAAGCTCAGTCTGATCCTCTGCTGTTTAATACGCAGCTCTTATAAGGGAGAGCCTTGACCATTTTTTTATAGGTTAATACAGCTTGGCAGGCATATACAAATACATGCAAACACACAGCTGTACACAGACGCAACCAGAAACACTGGCATAAGCGTGCACAGTTGTGCAAATCAAATGAGGCAATTTCCCAAAAACAAAATAGCATGCTGCGTTTCTGTGCTTTAGCTCAGGGGTAAATTAGCACACTACCTGCAGTTATGCTCTCCGCTTTGTTTGTGACCACACCAAGGAGCTAGTGCTGAAAATGACCGTTTCATGTGAAATTTTATCCACATTTTTTTTTCTTCATCATTTAACCCTTTAAGACCTACCATAGAACCAAGTCCGCCAGAGCTTATATTATATTTTTACATGCTGAGGAGCAGTTTTTGGGAGCATTTCAAGTTGCTATACATCAATACAATCATTATAGCCCAGATTTTAATAATATGTCTGCATTAAGTGCATAGTAATTACATAAATTGCAAAAAAGTGCAATAAACTACAAAAAAATTGAAAAATTATTTTTGTTTTTTTAACATATATTTCTAGTTAGAGAAATTTAAGAGGCTTATCCCTCAAAACTGTAAATACAAAAAAGTTGCACAAAATAGTTTCCCACCACAGGAAATTTATTTTGAGTGTCTTCATAGTTTTATTTTTGAAATACACCAATTTTTATATACTGCAGGAAAAACGAAAATAAATATTATAATGCAAATTTGCAAAAACGCAGCATATGCATCAAAATAAACTATTTCCAGCAGTGCAATATGAGTCCTAAGCATCCCAGAAACGACTCAGAAAGTCATAAAGTCAAACATAACTTTTAAAAACACCAGTATAGGCTCATGAGGCCCTGATGGTAAAAAACTACATTTCCGCAAAAATGACATCACTTCCGGTTTCGGGCAGGTCATGGCGGACGTGCTGCAAGTGCTTTTTATGCAGTTTTTGCAAAGTTATATGTGGAAGGAAACTGTGACCGAGGACAAGCCGATGGCATTAGATGTAAGTACAACTCCTCCGATTTCATATGAAAAAAATTATTGCGCTAGCTTACGTGGTTGCAGAGCTACCGGGCTTTAAAAATAGTTACGCAAAACAGAGCGTGCCCGCTCTGACCGGCTTTAAAGGGTTAAAGATGTTTGACAACACTGAAACCCTAGAGAAAGACAGCAGCTCGAGAGCTTCTTTCCCAGTTCAGTGAGAAAATACTGTATTAATGTACTTTAAAGGTCCTATCTGACAACATTCAGTAGACTTTAAAATCCTTTCACAGTGTTTATTTGGTGGTTGTTTGTTTCAGAAGTTTCCTCATCCACAGCTTTCAAGCATCAAATAAGAAGGTCTGATTTGTGGACCTTTATTTTTAATTTGCCAGGTATGGATATTCGGGGTTGATTCAATCAAAGAGCAAACTTTAAACAAAACCTCGATCTTTTGCCAGTGTAGGTAAGTAGCCTTGGTACTAACACACTAGTGAAAGTAAACACATTCAGTAAATGAGGACACAAATTTTGTAATTTATGTCACCACCACTTAAAGTGCCTACTCATACTCAACTGCAGATTTATGTTATGTTAACAGTTTTAACATAGCCTCACAACCAACAAAGCACATAACAGTACAGTTACCTGCAAAGGCCTACACAAAGACAAAAGTAAGGAATCAAAATGTACAAGACATTTCATTTTCAGCAACACTTCAAACTATTTTAGACCATTTATTGCTATTTAAATAGCATTAGCACTACTGCAACCTCTATACTGTCAGTCCAGTCAGAATGTGTTAACCACACATTACTAGTAATAATAATAATTTGGTTTTTCTGAAGCAATAAAAAGCAGTCAGGTTTAACATTTATTAATGATGACTTTGCAAACAGTTACTGTAAGAGGCTATGATGACATTAAAAATACATTTTAACAAATTAAAAGTGAACGAGCTAATTAACTGCTTATGTCAATATCAAGTTACATATATTATACTTAGGCTACGTCCACACTAGCCTGGATAAATTTGAAAGTTGCGTTTTCATCGTTTTCAGTCCTTTTCACAGAGTTGTGCGTCCACATTGAAACGGCCGAAAACGTCCCAGTGCTGCGCATGCGTGAAACGCAAGACGATTCGACCTGCCTCATTTCTGTCTGCCGTTTATTTACTTTCCAGCTCTTTGAAACGTCGCGGCAAAATGTTGAGGAAAAGCACAGAGTTTTTTAAATGGACTAACGATGAGGTGGCGTTGTTGCTGCGAGTAACACAAAAGTACAAAGTTGCAAAAGCGATTGAGAGTTAAAGAATTTGAAGGAAAGTTATCTGGAGCATGTACAGACTGATATTAATCTTTAACAGGGCAGTCAAAATAGAGAGCAAAAAAAAAAAACAACTGCTGTAAAATGCCCTCCGCTATCTTTGTTTAATTGGTCACATGACTGCATCACATGACTAAAAGGCATCATCCTTTTTGAAAGTCTGCGTTTTTGTGTGTCCACACTGTGACGGGACAGCTGCGTTTTGAAATGTATGAGTTTTCGAGAGCGTTTTTAAAACGCTGCATTTTTTTCCTTGAGGAAAGCGCCGTCTCAGTGTGGACGGGAGGTCAAAACTGAGCAGAAAGGAAGAAAATCACTGCTAGGAACATGCCAAAGCATAGGTGTCAAACTCTGGCCCGTGGGCCAAATTTGGCCCGCAGCCTAATTACATTTGGCCCGCAAAGCCATACCAAATTACTATTAGAGCTGGCCTACTGGTATTATACAGCTAATATATATATATTGTTTAGTATTAAGCTTTGCTTGTTCCATATTCAGTTTTCCAGCAAAACTTATTTGAGTCCATAAGAAAAGATTCAGTCTTATATCTGGAGGAAGATTTTTTTTTTTTCAATAAATATTAATGTTAGCCCGCGACTTTGTTCCAGTTTTGAATTTTGGCCCACTGTGTATTTGAGTTTGACACCCCTGTGCCAAAGCAACAGGTGGCGATATATTACTAACCGTGTAGAAATGTTGGCTAATCAGAAGTCTAGAAGCCTCGGTGGGAAAAAGTAAACAAAGCTGGGGCATAGAAGCAGAACCGAGTCGTATGTGTGGAGGGACAGTAACTGTGTGTTTATATGTAAGCATTTAAACACTGCAGAGAGAACAATTAACAGTAACAGTATTGTAGAAATTCATTTCACCGAAACAATAACGTGGCGCACAGTGTGACGTCAAAAAAGGCGCACACCTTTGACGCTGCGTTTTCTCCGTTTTCCTCGTCCACACGTAAATGCAAAAACTGAGTTTTCAAAAATATCCTCCCTGGCCGGAGTTTTTAAAAATCTCAGTTTTCAGTGACCGAAAACGCCGTTTACGTGTGGACGAAAGGTGCAAACGCATAGAAAAATCTGTGTTTTTAAAATACCCGGGTACGTGTGGACGTAGCCTCAGTGTTTCTGAGCGTGTGCACAGTAAGTGGTGTGGGGCACCTAAAGGAATCTTGCTGAAGCTGGACTGTACTGTGGCCACCATTCAGTCTGCATTTCTATTGTTTAATCAGCTCCCCCACTGCCAAGTGGGCTTCTAATGAGGTGTTGACTCTTCCACACCATCCACCAACACACACAAACACATACACACACACACACACACACACGGGGGATACGAAGGCAGGAAAAGGGATGTTGTCCCCTCTGTAGCCCCCCGAGACACTGACAGAGTTAATTAACTGTCTTAATTCTCACTCTGGGTGTTTGGAAGACTTAGATACGTGACAGCAGTCAAACACTGTGTGTGTTTTGTGCTTACCACAGTTGTGCCAGCTTTTTCAAAATGGATCCAACACACACACACACACGCGCTCTCTGAAAGCTGTCAATGCAGCTCTCTGATCACATTAACCCTCCAAACAGATAGCTCACAGGAGGAAGCATGTAAGCATCACCACTAGTGCCTTGCTGGCTCTCTCCAAACTGAAGAAAATGCTTTTAAGAGCTATTCCAGCTTTCGTTGACAATTTAGATCAGTCACTTATTGAATCGCACTGAAATATGACTGGATATCATGTCTATGTTCACTATCCTTCAGTTGTGCTATAGAGTGATCTGCCTCATACTGCTTTTGCACTTTAATGACATTTATTTTTATTAAGTCACCGGGGTCACTCTTCTATATGCAGTCAGCTTGTTTTCTTCCCATCAACACCGATTTGTATCCTGAAGCAAAGGGTGCTTTGATTACAAAGAACTGAAAATACTGTTACATTGTCTACCCATCGTTTTTTTTGCTTTGTTCATGCGGCTCTGGACAAATATTATGAACACCCAAGCAGACAGAAACAGTACTTACTAGTATAGCACTTCATTGGCCTCGTGTCTCTCATAACGCACCGTCTCACACATGATCCTGCAGAGAGAGAGAGAGAGAGGAAACAGAGGGAAGAAAGAATCACAGTTAGGCCTCATATTTGTGTTTGAGTGAATTTATGATCAAATGTTATGTTATTATAAATCTATAACTAGCAAATTTCTGCATATCCTAGAGTCACCTTTAGCAACAGTCACTGTCAGAAAACCTGCTGCTGATTATAATTAAAATTTAGAGTGCTGGGAGTTATAAAGAGTTGCAAGGTTGTCCATGTTAACCGGTTCACAGCGTATGGTTCTGGTTGTTGCAGTGCATTATGGTCTATCGAGGCTTTTGCTGATAGGTGAAGTGACTTGTTTTTGCCTCATTATTTTCTAATTTTTCTTGGTTAAATTACACTTGGTATATAACTGGTATGACAAATCTTTTCTAGGCAGATCCACAACATAAAGACTACAGTCCTTGTTCCTTATAAAATATGGTGAGCTTTATCCTCAAATTAATGTTGTTCGTGTGTAATTTACGCTGAGTAGGCTAACCACTTTATTACATTAATGCAGTAAGGTGAACTAGTAAACATCATCATAGCTACATGTGGCTGTCTTCTTGTTTGATGGCAGGTACTCCCTTCACCCTGGCCAAAAAGGCTAAAATGACCAAAGAAAAAGTGGAAAACAGCTAAACATGAGAGGTTTTTGGACAAAGTTTGTGTTTTTTCCATTGATTAAGAACTGCTTCTAGCCCAGAGTGATACCATATATGCCCCATAGCTGCAGAAAAGGCTAACATTGTTATCTTTTTACAAAAAAAACAGCTGAACATGAGAGGTCTTTGGACCAATTTTGTGTTTTCCATTCTTTAAGCACCGGTTTGAGCACCGTTTAAGTGAGGTGAAGTGAGTTGTTTTTGCCTCATTTTCTAATTTTTCTTGGTTAAATTACACTTGGTATATAACTGGTATGACAAATCTTCTTTTCTAGGCAGATCTACAACATAAAGACTACAGTCCTTGTTCCTTATAAAATATGGTGAGCTTTATCCTCAAACTGCAGAGAAACATTTGTTTATGTCAGGGCATTAAATTTGCTGAAAATTAAGGCTTTAAAAATCTTGTTTTTTATTTGGGTAACTTTATGGTATTTTAACGTATTGATCACCAATTACATAACTGTTACTTTTAAACTTAATTCAATAAAATATTTACATTTGCATCTGGAAGATTCCTTTTTAAAGAGGTAAGTTTTACGCATCTACCTTTAAGCTAAGCCACTGCAGTGATTTACTTTCTTACTTAACAAAAGCAGAGTGAGTATGTATTGGTATGTCCTCTAAAATAAAGCACACAATGACTTTGTGGTCCTACTGCACCACTGGTTAAATGGTCTTTTTTTCTCGATTTTTACCCAGTTGTACTTTTACACATTTATTTATTAATTTTTTTAACAGTGTCAAACATGATCTGTGGTTGCATGTCTTATGCACGATTTATAGTCCAAGTGGATGTCTGTAGCAAATATGAAGGAATTCCCTGAAGGAATTCCTGATATATCCAGCTTCTGGGCCTGGGAAGAACAGACAGTCTGGCATTCTTGTTGCCTGTACAGAGGCAAAAAAATATATTTGATAATATTATAATCTGTAAACATAACTCTGCCCTTAAAAATCCAGCCTCACAGCTTCTTGTATTCTTTTTGTGCAGTAAGTTCTTTTATAACTTTATATATATTTCATTTTTTATGTTCTAAATTCTGGAATCGAAACATTTTCACTTCAAGTCCATTCATGTCAGGCTTTCCCCAGATGCCTGTATAGAGAAGACAAACGCTCTTCAACATTACATGCAAACAACTGTAGTAAACAGTAACTGATCAAAACACAAACGCTTTCAAAAACAGCTGCGGGTGGACAGCATGTTGTAGCCTCTTTACACAAAGACCTAAAAACAATCCCAGCTCAAGAAAAACAAGTTACTGTGAAAAAGGATCACAGAAGAAAAACAACACATTCCTCCCAAAATGTTCAGACAACAGAAGTATAATATAATCCCATCGTTAGTGGGATGTCTGGCTGGGAGCTTTTTTCTTCTTCTTTTTTTTTTAAAGTTACTGAAACTGAAGTTGGCAAAAGGGGTTGGTCTGTGGGACTACGGGGACATTCCTTTTCTGTATGATCCAAAACAAGGAGGAGGGAGAGGGGTTAGTGCTGGAGGCCTCTGAGGGGTCACGCAGTGGAATGTTCTAGCTCGCGGGTCATGCACCGCCACATTGTTCCCTTGCTAGTATAATCCACATGTATGCACACGAGGCATGCTGGGAACAGACTTCTGACATGCAGTGTTTGGAAAGTGTGTGCCAGGCAGAGAAGATGGAGGAGCCAAAGGCAAACTGACGCATGAATAGCAGAGCAGGGAGGGTTCATTACTTCAAGGTTTCAGCAGAGAGTACGGCCTCACGGGGACCCGGTCGGGTATAGGTACAGATTATTAGGGGGAAACTGCAACAATGACTTCGCTTTAGTCCTTTAGTCAGTTTACAGTTTAGTTATAGCAGATATTTTAGATGCTGGCTAAAGTTTCAAACAGAGATTTATACAACTGGGAAGAGAAAAAATTACTTCTGCAGCTTTGGAAGCTGGGCAGGGATAAGTGGTATTGAGGCTGGTAATAATCAAGATTTAAGAGTCTGATGGCAGGTATCGTTTATTTTTATCTGGAGGAGAAAAGTCCTTTTATTTGTCCTCTTGAGAAAACAGAGGAGCCAAAATGGCTCATTTCAGCTGGTGCACCAACTCAAACCATCGAGATCCATCATAAAATAAGCTGTATGTCAAAAACTGAAAATAAGAAAAGCAGGTCAACTTTAAAGAAATATTACAAAATACATTCTTGACTGAAATGAGAAGCTCACTAAAATGTAGTGATATTTATGTCCATTTGTTAAAAAGCCAGTTAATATATGAAGAATGAACATGTGTTATTCTGTGTTATGAAGAAAGACTCAAAGGTCCAGAAGTACTTAAAACTGGATAATAAATATGCTGGTTTAAGATGCTAGAGACCGACCATATATTATAGTAATAACTGCACTTGGATGCTTATTGTAAATTATAGTTATTAATTTAAAATAAATTCCAATAAGTGTGCTGTTGGAGGGTGCGCTGGCTCCTGGATTACAAAAAAATAGAAGTAGCTTAATAGCATACAGCATAGCTAGTGGTTCAATGTTAATTTTCCACCCTTGACAACAATGCAGCATACACTGAGGAGTTGTCACCACGCATTCATTTGAATTTTAAATTCCTGCAATGGGAATATCAAGCTTCAGGAAATGTTAATCAAGTACAGGGGAGGTGTGCAGAGACTCACCTCAACTGGTGCTCTCGCAGGTTGGATAAGGCCTCCATCCCATGGAGATAAGAGTAGACGATCTCCAGGTCCTGAAAAAGAAGAACATACATGTTTTAGCTTATTGATCAGAGAAGTGATCGATAGAAAATTAACTGGCAGTAGCCACACCAAACAAACAGTTTCTACTCATAGTTCCACTAACTTCAACTCTAAGTTGACCAGGGTTTGGACCAGCGCTCAGATAAAATGACTTAATGTCTCTTTGCACTCTGGAAGTTGATTAATTACAATTTAGTGTGAAATGCATGAAAATGTGAAATAATGTGAAAATAAAATGGTAGTTGCAGCTCTAGCTCAAAGCGATGGCACAAAAGGGTCGTTCATCTTCGTCATCGGTTCATTCAGCCATCCTTTTCCTAATTAACCCCCCCCCCCCCCCCCCCCCACCCCCCACTTCCTATTTTCCATTTTGTCTGTAAAATATTACAAAATTATGAGAAATGCTCAAAACTGTATCCAAAAGTGACAGTCAATGTCTGTTATATCAAGAAAATTATCCAGAAGTCAAAGAAACTTTTACTGTATAAAACACAGAAAACCAAAAAATTATTGAAACAATGGAACATGTAAATTATTGATTTCCTTCTTTAACAAAGGCTTTAAAAGCTCAGGCCACACTGATTGCTTAAAAAGAAGCCCTTATTCAATATTCAAATCAACCAACCGCAACATTACTTATTTTTTTAATTCAATAAAATTGAAACAGATTGAGATACAACAAAATTATTGACCATTATTCACTTTCAAGTTGAAACTTCAAGGTAAATTCAGACCTTTTTAAGGAAAGTAAGACAAAAATTGCATTGTTTGGCTACGTTTAAGAACATTATTGTTGTGTAAATTGGCTAGTGAGGCTAGCAAAGCCTCCTTTGTCATCCTCATCCACAGGATTCCTCTCAGTATATTACAAGCCTGGCAGGCCACAGGACAAATCGTCATAGCTGCTTTTGCACACATAAAGAACATGAAAAGGGGATTTTTGATCTGTAAAGCACAGCCTCAATGATGCACAATCTAAAATGTATACAGAGGGACAAAACAACAGCATTGTGTGCTGGAAAAATCTCACAGTGGTGAGACTAAAGACATTTGAGACTCATCCAAAATGAATTTGAATTTTCTAAGGCCTTTTATTAGTAAATGCATACTTTGAGACATTTTAAGACTTTTTTTAAGAGCCCATAGACACTCTATTAAAATGCTGATCATTGATGCTGCAGCAGACAAACAGGGTACTTGAATGGCAGACAACATTTCACACGGGCGGTGACATTGACTTGCATAAGCGAACACTGGAATAGAAAGCAATAAAGCACCTCACATAGGAAAAAAAATGATAAAAAGAGCTCCACTGAATAACTATAAACTCCCAATTCAATTACTTCATTAATTGACCCAGTGACTGACTCTCAGATTGTCTGGCATGAGTCCAAGCCAGAGGTGAAACAAAGTGGCCCTCACTGAGAGCTGGCAGGCTGCACAGCTACTCCACTGTCTACTGGCACACACTGGGGCACGGACTGTGTGTGCGTTTGTGGTGCATTGCTGGTCGAAGCCACTGGGAAGCCTTTGTCGGCGGCAACTGGAGGTGGATACGCCAATAGCAGAGTGACGGGGTAACAGAGAGCCTGTGTTAAGACCCGGCCAGACACACAAACACGCGCATGAAGCGACACAGAATGGACACCCTGTGTCTGGGTTATGTTTCTGAGAGCAACAACGATCAGCTTATTGAAAATTTTATGAAATGCTGGTCACAAATGCTGAATGACACAGTTTGTGCTGAATTGGTGTCACAAAATGTGTCAGCAGAGGAGGAGGGGAGTGTCAGAGGAGCCTCAGTGTTACAAGCCTTTGTATAAACATTTTTTTTTGTTTCAAGTGAGTAATTTTAGCATTTTTATCATCAAAACTATAAGCAAAATATAGAAACTAGAGTAGTTTGGCCCAAAGCTGGGGTACTAGGTAGAGTTAAGTCGGAGCAAAAATTTACAAAAATAAAAAAAAATTAAAAATAAAATTAAAAAAGGTATAGGAATAAAAAACAAAAAAAACATCCATCCATCTTCTTCCGTTTATCCGGGGCCAGCAGCCTAAGCAAAGAAGCCCAGACCTCCCTATCCCTAGCCACCTCTCCTCAAGCTTCTCTGGGGGAACACAGCCGTATGGGAGGGGCTTGGATGGGGCCGTGGAAAAAAGAAAAAAAAACACAAAAAAACACAAAAACAAAACGTAAGTAAGTAAGTAAACTCTAAAAAGGAAAAAGCAAAATGAGCCAAAATGTTTTGCTTTTTAATCCATTTATTAAGTTTCAAGTTAAGCAGCTAAAAGTTAAAAGATCCAACTCTCAGCTAAGAGAAAGTGAGGTTAAGCCTGCAATCTTTACTTACAGTGATTCCCGAGGGCTGTCAATAAATATTCAGGCTTTCATGAAAAACCACATATATATCAAGTCAGCCCCAAACTGTTTTTAAAACTTGGGTTTGGTCTTCATAAAACAGACAAACAGAAACTCGATTTACCCCGAGGGTTGCCTAGCCCTATTACATCACACTGTGATATCCCCACTAACCAAATCCTTATGTTCACTGTGTCTGTGGTCAGAAACACAATGAACAGGAGTCATGGTCCAACCAGCATAATGATCAGACGTCTACTGCCACCTACTGGCTGGAAGGAGAACTACAACTTTGATTCACCAGGTTCACCGAGGGCACAAAGGTACACCCTCATTCAAATAACACAAATCCGCACTTACTTAGTTACTGAAGATAATAAAAGTATTTTCTGAATTTGGCCTAAACCAAAACTAATTTTTATGAAAAAATAATTCAAATCTTCCCAAACTGCAAATCCTTGTCAGCCAAACTCATCCTACGTGCTACCTGCACACCACAAAAGCAGCAACACTAAAGATATTTCTTTACATTACGTTAAAGAAAACTCTAGTTTTCTTATACAGCCTTTTGTTGCAAATTCTGTAACATTGGGTGTGTGCATGACCTTCTGACACATTAGGTCATTATATTTATAATGCATGTTGGTGGCTTTGCAATGGTAAAAGCACAAACCCCGCAACAGCATCATGAGGAACCACAAATACCTCCAAGCAGTAACTTGGTTGCATTGTTTGCATTATTATCTTGGTTTGGGGAACATTTAGCATATACTGGGTTAATAAAAAATAAAATACTAATAATAACTGCTCTAACTAAGCATAGACACAGAATTCAAACCAAAAGACACCACTAGATGGCAGGGTTGCAGGGTTTTCTTAAACCTCCTTTTCACAGTGACATAACCGTGAATAAAACAGCGCCACTGAAACACAGCCTAGCAGAAAGAAATATGCAGAACCATCAATTGTGGCTTCAGTCTCAAATATTTTAGATTGACCGTATGGAAAGAATGTAATGGACCCCATCTTTTCCACTCCCCGAGCCTTACATTTTCCGGTTGGATTTTCTTTCTAATACTGGTCTCTATTTACATGGAGCCAAACACGATCACCACAAAGTACACAGGAAAACGA